>NW_011338458.1:0-3879 GCF_000735185.1 Notothenia coriiceps
ACTCTCTCTCGTTTTATTTTTGAGCTTTGGCAAAAGCCACTGTGTCAATATTGTCCTACTTGGTATGCCGTCCGGAGTTGTCCAATATGGCGGACCATCTCGCACATGCGCACTGCAGATCGGGCAGAGCTGCAGATCGGGTAGTGACCGTAGTGACAGTGGCAGCAGGGTGGCAGTAATGCAACATTACGGATGCGAGCTGCCGTTAAAGACACCGTAGAAACAGCAGCAGAAGAAGACGAAGCAGAAGCAGAATAAGAAGAAGCAGAAGAAGAAGTCAGTGAAAGTGCGTTCAATCTTTTGATATCACTAAATGTATAATATACTGGATTAGAAGATAACAGAGGAGCCTTTTATTAATATATATTGAGAGCTAATAAGTATTTGACTAAAGCTAACGTTACACGCCTATCAGTAACCTACAACAAGACATACACACCTAACATATTATATTTTATCGTAGATTAATCGTTCGCTATTAACGTTACGACACAAGTATCGTATGAAATGCACAATTGTTTTTTGTTGTTGCTATAAAACACTAACTTAATCTGCTATATTAAGCGTTAGCTTTAGGAAACAAAGTGTCTTGTATCTAGGGTGACATGTAACTTAATTGAGGCTAGTTAAGTATTCTGACATTCTGCTTTTTGTTTAGTTAATGGATGGGTTTCATGTTTTAGTTTGAAAGACAGGTTAATGTGGAATATTTGTCAACGATTTGTTAGGTTATCAACCCGCTTTACGTCCCCCAATGTATCTAATACCCCGCTAACGGTGGGTTAACTGTTCACTGTTAGCATACAGCTAACAGCTGTCACTGTTAGCTCATTGCTAAATACGAGCTAACTGTATTTTAAATGGTAGCTACAACACCGAGATGAGCTGTAAATGTTCTTCGCGGATTCTGTTGGAAAAGCCGAACAAATTAATTCGTTTTTCTTATACGCAAAACTCTCCATGATCTCAAATAAAGGCTGTGTTACTTAAATTAACTTTCTGTTTTCCAGTTCGCTAACATCACACACAAGCACTTTTTCTTCCAACGTGCTGCTTAGCTGATCACTCGCCAAGCTTGGATATGATGTATACGTGCACTATAGTGTTTGCAGGGTGCTTTATGTACTTGCTTTCAATGACAACCTTTTTTTTAATGTTATTCTATAAACTACTGACTATTTATCTGTGTTGGAACTCAAGAAACACTGGAATGAAATGGCTGCCATACATGTAGAGATTGAGATTTAAGGAACATTTGGCCTCTTATTTTTTTTCCAGAGCTGTATGTTTAGGACGGCAATAAGCAATAAGAGACATTGATGCATTCCGAAATCAGAAGTGCATAACGTGTTTTATTTATATTGAAACCAAAATAAATATGATCCATAGCTTTCTATAAATAAGGTCATATTTGTTGATGAATAATTAAGTCGGACTGATCTGGGTGACATTTACTAACATGATTACTATTATCGGATTGTGGGCCACACATCATCAAATTCCCTTGTTTTCTAGGTAACTTAGCATCTTGTCATAAACAGATCTCACACTAAAATACGCTATACTTTCACCAGTGGCGAACCGTCAGGGCCTTCAAGGTATTCAGAGAATACCCTGGATAAAACAAAAAAAAATCGATTTAATTATGTAAATAAAATGAATAAATGAGAATCTCATCTGTATTGTTGATCTGTAATATTACAGTGTTACGTTGATTTGTTTGCCCTTCTCGGACCATGCACTACGCATTTCAGTGGTTTTGTGTTAGAAAAGAAAAAAATGCCTTTTATTTTAGAATGTCCTTTTACTTTTATACAGGTGCTGTCCTGATTTTATAAAAATAACTGAGACTTGAACAGAACAAGAATCCACTGTTCCCCTCCCTGACCTCCTGTTCCTGACCCTCTATGAAACACATCTCCAACCATGAATGAAGTAAATATAATCAGAGAGGGATGGCTTCACAAAAGAGGTAAGGAGGAAGAGAAACCGTAAGATGTCATTCACACTCGGTCTACCTGTATCTTAAATCTAAAACTATTAACAGATCTAGCATAACAAGTTATCTTAAAATGACAGATATGTTCCTATTGATTGTTGTTGTTATAATTGCATCCCATTTTTGACCCAGGTGAATATATCAAAACATGGAGGCCGAGGTACTTCATCCTGAAAAATGACGGTTCCTTCATTGGCTACAAAGAGAAGCCTGATCTTAACGACCAGATTTCACCTCCCCTCAACAATTTCTCAGTGGCAGGTCAGTTCTCCAGATGGTAAAACATCACTCCGAACGCCATTGCTTTCTACTCAAAGCTAGAAAGCTGTTTTGAGTTCCAAACAGCTCTATCATCAGCAGTTTCTGTTAATATCCTCATTGTGTTCTTCACAGAGTGTCAGTTAATGAAGACTGAAAGACCCCGGCCTAACACATTTGTAATCCGTTGCCTACAGTGGACCACTGTCATTGAACGCACCTTTTACGTGGACAGTAATGAGGAGAGGTAAGAACAGGGTAAAATATATGTCAAGCAAGCTGACATTTTGTGCAAAGAATATTGGGAAAACGTTTCAAGTGATTCATTAAATGGCATTCAGCTGCATTTGTGTGTCAAGCACTCTGCAATACTTGTTGTATTTGTTTGATGTAATGCCTGACAATATTTGGGATTTTTACCTGTCAGAGAAGAGTGGATGCGTGCAATCCAGTCGGTGGCAAATAGTCTGAAGATGCGAGAACAGGAGGAGGAGGAACCAATGGATCTGTTTGGCTCACCCAGCGAAAGCAGCCTGGAGGAGATGGAGTTGTCTCTGACCAAGAACGGCTCCAAAGTGGTGAGAGGATCACATCAGAGTTTCCATTAGAATTTTTTTTTGCCGGTCAAGATGTCCGTTAAAGTTGAAATCTTCCGGACAAAAGGAGAAAAGTGCCGGTCAAAGGTCTTCTTTGTTATTTATTGAGCTTTAAAACAAATTGATAACGACTCTATATAATAATATAAGAATAATAAACGGAGCCTCTCTTTTCCTCTCCTGACAGCCCTTCAGTTATACTCCTAAACAATAAGGTTTGCTTGGCAACGGGGTGTGGCAGCAAAGTATAGCGCAGCATTATGCATTTGTTTACAGGGGGCTCAAAATGTCTCCGTCAGGAGGATAAATATATTTTTCGACATTAAATGTTAGACATTTGAATTGACTCTTCTTGTCTTTCACATCAGTGGCGCAACTGATGCGGTATTGCGGTAAGGGAAAATTATTCTGACCGGACATTTTGACCGGAGAGATTTAGATTTGCCGTTTTTCCGCATATTTTACCTGTCTTAGTCCGGTAATTACCGGCTAACGGAAACTCTGGATCAGATGTGTGTTTTAAACATATTGAGCTAAAGTTTCAGATCAGTAGTTTACTGCCTTTTTATTTAAGGAGTGTTTAAATTAGCAGTCCATCTGCAGACAGTTCTCCGTTACATAAGATTAAAATGTGAGATTTTTCAGTTTTAATCAGTACCGTGCAGCTCAATAAGAAAAACAACTAGAAAATGTATTTCCTGCTGAAAATGTGTGCGAATGCTGTAAGCTGCGCAAATTTGTTGCTGAACTTAGCATGCAAATGCAGTAAGGAGGATACAGGAAAATCTATAGGGCTTTTATTTTTTCAGTGATGCAAATTATTCGCTTTTCGGCGCCTCCCGCTTTTTTAAAGCTGATTTGGGTGACTTGTGTAATTTGTTTGGGGGTGGGGGGGTCCATCTGTCCGTCCGTCAGTCAGTCCGACTGACAACTTCTCACTTCAAAAAAGAAGAAATCTAGACCGCAAAATAATTTAACAAGCGAGTGCCTGTTTTTCCTGGCCAAGGACAGGTTCCTTGAACACAA
>NW_011338459.1:0-1909 GCF_000735185.1 Notothenia coriiceps
TTGCCTGACTTTATAAAGTGTGTTTTTTGTGTGTGGTTGCGTTCTAGTCACTTTGCTCAGCTCTACTGCTTGTTACAACTTTTATTTGCCGTACTCGCCTTTAACTGTTAACTCAGGGTAATCTCGCCCCCTCCAACATAAGCGTGATGTATAAGGTTCTTGCTTCTAGACCGACAATTTGTTGGTGCTTGAAACTAACCGGATTCCGGAGCGGTGTGAACAGGAAAAACCGGTGCTTTTCAGGCTCTAGCTCCGAAACGGCCCTGGAACTGCGTTGGTGTGAAAGCCCCATAAGAGTACCATTAAAGGGCCGGATTGATAAGCGGTATCGATAAAAGTAGTAGTACCATTAAAACCTTAACGATACCCATCCCTACTGAGAAATTACATTGACAAGATTTGGACATATGGATGGCAACCCAAAAACATAAAGCCTTTCACTGTCGCTGGTGCGAAGGCATTACAAACGGGTACTGTTAGGAGGATTTTCTGTTTAGAATATAAAATTGCCCAGGTTAAGAAAAGAACACACATGCTTTAAAACATGTGTCTGCCCCAAAGCCAGAGACTGGCACACTGCTGGGACTGATGCTTTTGGTCGATAACACCCATTAGTGGGCAGCTGAGCCGATCAAAAGCAGATCAAAGCTGTCAGGGAGCTGTTTCCCCCAATCCATCATAGGAGAAGAACAGTTGGCGGGAAGATGCAATGGATGTGAAATGAAAGAGGGAAGGGTTATCTTTAGATGCAGCTAGATTATCAAATGTTCAGAGAATATAGGCTGGACTCAATATTGATAGCCTGTCTTTAATCCATCATCCAAGGAAAATCCTTCAAGCTAAAGGTCTGCTAACTCTATTTACCAGTCAGGTTTGTGGCTGCCACTGTTTCAGTGGAACGTGATGATTACAGGACAACCAGACCCCTCAAACATGGATATCAGTATCATACTTGTATGTTTGTACTTAATGACTGTTTGATACAACAAGGTCGTTTTTGAGGTTCAGCTGAAAGAAAGTTCACTTGACCTGCCCCAGTCTGCTCAAACCTGCAAAGCATATCCAGTTGAACTCATATGCTTCCCCCTCCACACACCTGAGGCTCTCTACACAGCATTACATGCTCTTACACAGCATGGGAAGATTTCATTTTGAATCACTTTCCACATATAGTGGCTATGGTGTTTTCTATTATAGAATTGCCAAAACCTTTTGGCAATTATGTTGAAATGTGTTGTTTGTGGGGTGTGGTTTTATACTATTATCCTAGTTCATTGTGATACGTATTAGGGCTGAACGATTAATCGATTTTAAATCGAAATCGCGATTTTAAATGATGCGATTATGAAATCGCAAAGCCTGCGACTTTTTTTACCATTTCTTTTTTACTTTTTTTTTTTACCATTTTTTTTTTTTCTTCTTCTTGTGTGTCAGTCATCCACACCAATCAGAAGTGCTGTGCTCCACATGTACCAGCCATTGTTAACCAATCAGAAGTGGCCCATGATAGAAGGTGATAGACAGATTGATCCAATCACCTGCCAAGTGCTTTTGAAATTGCCTGCCCTTTCCAAATGGCTTCCAATGGAGCTTTCCTAGATGGTTTGGTGAAACAAACCATCTGAGTCAGGTTAGTAATGCTCCATCACATGTTTCTATTACAGGGTGAATCTTAAACTGAAGCTTGACTTTAAAGCAACCCAACGGAAGTTTCATGTAAGTTTAGTTCTTTCACTCGTAGCTCGGGCTGCGGGGGTGCTAGAGACGGGAGCATGTTGATACGACCTTCCAATAAACTTACGTTGGGTCGCTTAAAAACAAATATCGCAAATCGCAATCGCAATCGCAATATTTGTCAGAAAAATCGCAATTAGATTTTTTCCCAAAATCGTGCAGCCCTAATACGTCT
>NW_011338460.1:0-7711 GCF_000735185.1 Notothenia coriiceps
TTCATGATCTGTTTGGTTTTGATTGGGAAATAATTGAGCTGTGTGATGATGTTGAAACTGCATGGTCTTATTTTTATCTTGGTTTTATGGAAATTATAGATAGACATGCACCTCTGCGTAAATTTAGAGTGAAGGGACGAGACAATCCTTGGTTTTCTGCTGAACTGTCCAGTCTCCTTCATGAGAGAAACAAGGCCTGGGCAAAGGCTAGGAAATCAGGCTCAGAGGTTGAATGGCTGTGATTTAGGCAGCTAAGAAATAGCTTCACATCACAAATAAAAAGTGCTAAGTCTAAGTAGAAATTTTGGAAAGCCATAAAATCGATATCCACCGGTGAAATCCGTAATGAGCTACCTCCGTGCCTTACCACAGTATCTGGCACTATATCGGACAGGGCCACCATGTTAAATTGTTTTAATAAGCATTTTGTGTCCTGTGGCTCTCTGTTTGATTATGTCACTAACTCTGCTTCTGTGAACACCTCAATCCGTGACTCTGAACAATGTGGTGGAAAACCCTTTCAGTTTTACTCCTTTTACTATTGATGTTGTTCGTGAAGCCTTAACCAAGTTTGATCCTCAGAAACCGGCTTGCCCGGACAACGTAGAACCTTTCTTTTTAAAGATAGATGCAGATTTTATTGCTCCACCTCTCACTACTCTTTTTAACCTCTCCCTCAGCTCAAACACAATTCCAAAATTGTGGAAGTCAGCATATGTCCTGCCTCTACGAAAAGGAGGGGAGGCCACCTTATTAAATAATTATAGGCCTATCTCTAAATGGTCAGTTCTGGCTAAGGTTCTTGAACGCCTAGTGAGTGAACAGATAAAGGAGTTTTTATGTACAAATAACATCCTGTCTAAACATCAGTCAGGCTTCAGAAAGCAACATAGCACCATCACTGCAACAATGAAAGTGGTGAATGATATTGCTAATATCTAAGACAAAAAGCAGAGTTGTGCAGCTCTACTTGTTGACTTGTCCAAAGCGTTTGATACCGTCAATCATCGCATCTTAAAGCAGAGGCTACTCAGCATTGGCATATCCAGCCATGCAGTGTGGTGGTTTGTGAACTACCTCTCTGAAAGGTCCCAATGTGTTCACTTTGATGGGCTGTCTTCTGAGTGGTTAAACATTACTAATGGTGTTCCTCAAGGTTCTGTTTTAGGTCCACTTTTATTCTCCATATATATCAATAGTTTAGGTGAAAATGTCGATGGAGCAACCTTACATTTTTATGCGGACGATACCGTGATGTACTGTGCAGGTCCCTCCATTAAGGAGGCTGTTGTCGAATTGCAAGCTGTTTTTAACATTATTCAGACTCAGCTCTCTGAGCTTAAGCTTCTTTTAAATGTTGATAAAACCAAGGTAATGCTCTTTTCAAAAGCTAAAAAGACACCTGAGCCTGTTTTAGATATTGTAACTACGCAAGGAACACAACTTGAAGTTGTTGCCTGTTACAAATACCTTGGTATCTTCCTTGATGACTGTCTCTCTTTTAAACTTCATGTCAATAACCTGCTTAAAAAACTGAGGGTTAGGCTAGGTTTCTTTTTCAGGAATAAGTCCTGTTTCTCGCTTGAGGCCAGGAAAAGGCTAGTCACTGTGACCTTTTTACCTGTGCTTGACTATGTTGATTTGATTTACATGAATGAACCTGCCAATTGCCTGGTAAAGTTAGATGCTGCGTATCACAGTGTATTGAAATTTGTGACAAACTGTAAAGCATTAACCCATCACTGTACCCTGTATGCAAGGACAGGTTTGCTTTCACTAACTGTACGGATGGTCAGTCACTGCTACATTTTTATATACAAAAGCCATGTTAGGGAAACTTCCATCCTACATCTGCTCCCTGATCTCACGGTGAATTGTAAGTGGTTACTGCCTGAGATCGCATGCTGTGGTTTTATTAAATGTGCCAACTGCTAGGACTGTCTTAGGGAAGATAGCTTTTAGATGTGCAGCTCCGCTAACTTGGAACAGTCTGCAAAAGGAATGGAAGCTGAGCAATTTGGTTCCACTAAATATTTTTAAAGCAAGGATAGATGCTATCCAATCAGAAACTGTTGGAACCTGTAAATGTTACTAGCTATGTAAACTGTAGTCGCTGTAAATATGCTGTATAATGTCTTTTTTGTTTTTCTGTTATGTTTATATGTATTCATGTGGAACCTACTTGCAGCAGGTCACCCTTGAAAAAGAGATCAATGATCTCAATGGGATTCACCTGCATAAATTAAGGTTTGAAATGAAATGAAATGAAGATATTTTGCACCAGCAGACTCTGAATGCTAACAGAATATGGAAACTGTCTCAACCTAAGATTATAAGTGAAAATGCTTGAATTACTTACTAAGGGGCCCTATTATGCTAATGTTTATGTTCATTTTTGTATTTTGTGCCTCAAAGGCCCAGTCTGCTCTGATCGGTTAGATGGCCAGCTCTGCTGTGATTGGTCAACCGCTAAGAGATGTATTTCCCCCTAGCCTAACAGTTGTGTTAGAGTGCTAGCTTATAGGAGCACAAGTGTTACATAGTGATGTATTTATGTAACAGAAGAAATCAAAACAATCCAATGGAGGCATTTCAGGCAGGGGGGAGTTCGGAGAGGGAAACTCCCCTGTGGGGGAAACTTTGATATTTTTTCTTTCAAGTCCATTTACATGCACAAAAACCTATATAACTACAGGGAAGAGAAAACCCAAAAAGCATAAAAGGGCCCCTTTAAAAAATTTAGTTAGTTTATAGAATGGCACAAAAAGAGAGATTCCCAGACATTGTTGTTTGCGTGTAATGAAATGTATTAGTTACAAAACCTTTGCTCTGTTACCTTCATAAAGATCTAAGGATCAACAGTAAAGGTCTAAGGACAAAAACACAGTGTGCAAAAATCCTCTCTTAACTTCACTTTGGACCTTTTTTTCTACTCATCTGTCTACAAGAAATTGAGGGTTTTCATTAACCTTTACTGTCAAATATGTTTATATTATGAAAAGTTGTCAAAAATGACGTCCATTAAGCTTTTTAGAAGACAGATCATATGCAAAATAGCAAAGTTCAAGCTGCATGCAAAATTCATGTTATATAGTATGTTCTAATGTTGATTTAGATAAACAGTTTTCTTTTGCCGTAGTAACAATTGATACTGCAAAGTTATAGGTTGGGAACCCTTTAGTCAATGTATATTTGTCATTACAGAGGAAAGGAGCTGGTACCAAAATGAGTCAAGCTGTGTCATGCAAATGAGGCATAAATTACGTCTGCTTTAAAGTGACCCTATGCAAAGTGATCCTATGCAAAGACCATAGATCAATTACTTTTCCTCGGTATCTCTGAGAAATATGACACAGTCAGTGAAGCCATAGGCAGCCATTGTTTGATTCTTCATTGTTTAAAGTTCACCATGTCCTCAAAGACTTGACTCTTTCTTGGTCCAATACCATTGTGTGTGTATGTGTGTGATTGGGTGTAACAATAGTATGCAACGGCCCATTGTAACACTGTTTGAGACTTGTTTGTCACCACAAAGACAAAACGCTGACTGGTCAAAAGAATATGAATCGTTGTTGCATGATATAGCATCGAGTAGAAACGGACAGAGTGCAATGAATGCAGATATGGCTGTCAAGGAAACTGCCTCAAGGTTAGCTCCCACCAAGAGGGATCAGCTGGAAACTCCTCTACAGTATCTACAGTACGGTGCAAGCTCCGGGGACATATGGCAGTACATGTATAATGAAGTTCATTCCCACTGCAAAGATACTACACTTTGTCTATTTTCAGAACAGGCATTTGATTAGCCCATCTTTAATGCCAGAAGGCATCAGTGTTGCCAGACTGCGGTGGCCGCAATATCCTTCGGCTGAGCTTTCTGTTGTCATTTTCTTTTCCGCACAATGAAAATGTCACAAAGCACAAGGGAATTAGACACTGCATTGTCAGCTCCGTGCTTCTTCATTGTTGTTCCAGCCTCTGCATATATTTCCCTGCTGTGTTTGATTTGAATAGAATCATATATACAGTCATGTAAACACTTTTTACACAACTTACATACAGGGGTTTATGTGGGGGTGGTATGAATTGGAAAATAAAAAATGATTCCATTCATCACATCTAGAGTTTCAGATGTAAATATGGTGGAATTTAATGGATTTTTTTGGACCGTCAAAAACTGTTCAATTAAAAAGTGTTCAATTAAAAAGTGTATTCACAATTTAAGGGCTTGAAACCTATCTGTAAAGCATCACAATACATATTTTTTACTTAAATCAAAGCCCAAAGTTATTGTTTCAGTTGAAATATTTAGGTGCTCACCTGACCCAAACCACTCAAAGGAGTGAGAGTAGGCCAAGAAGATACATTTGCGGTTCAGACCATTAAACCATGACCTTAAACTCACTATTAGGCTCTCTATACTGTATATGATGGTAGCTGCCATTTCAAGTGATAAATCACCATTACAAGTGGCGCGTTTCAACATTGCCTTCACATTGACATTAAATACAAGTAAGAGTATTGATTACAGCTATTTTAACAAATTGAGTAATTAGTTACCAAGCAACAAATCCTAGCCCAAGAGTGATAATTACAACTAATGGCCTTGGAGGGTTGGCAACCTGTTGTTGTTGTTGTGTGAAGGCTGCTGAAGGCCCAGTAATTGGTGCCTATGGAAGCCATTGTTATCAATGTCTGAGTACAGCCTGCTTAAATGTGGAATTGCTCATCCTGAATAGTACACATATACATATATATATATATATATTATTTTTAAAGGAGTCTGTTGTAATTTAAAAAGAGCCATCTACACTGTTTTCTTGTGGTGTTTTTGCGTTGTGTGTCCTTGAAATATGGACGAGACACTTAATCTCTCTCCGGGTTTACAGGACTCCTGTTCTGTTAAATCCTCTATTGACCAGCTCTTATCCCTGAACCCTTGTTCATCCATCTGTTTACAACTATCTTGTCCTTTTTACATTTCGCTATCTCAAATCTTTTCTTTCCTCTTGGCATGTTTCCAATAATCCATCTCTCCTTCTTCTTTCATTTTCAATCCTCCCCTTTCTCCCTCCCTACTGTTTACCCCCCATTAGATTTTCCAATACGCAGAGACAGATTTTCCGGAGGTAATCACCTATTTTGGCAAAACTACAGTCCACGTAGCAGACTGTGTGTAAGTGATTGTGCCATTTCTATATTTTTCCCTCAGCTTGCAGTTCAATTAATGTCAATGTTCCAATGTTCAGGGATGTGTGTATCCAGCAGCTGCTGCTGCTCCACTCTTCCTCTATTACAGTCCTTTATCAGGTGATGAAAATAATCACTCAACTCTCAGCTAAACTGATTCAATCAGTGATGTTATGCCTTTGGGATTTATGCTGTGTCATACTTTAACTGTAGGACAGGCAAACACTGCTCTTCCCTCTCCCTTCATTTTGTCACCAGCCTAAATTACAGCATTGACCACCACAGGCAATTTTCTTACCGCACAAAGGAGAGCTTGACCACACATTTACCATGAACTCTGACCAGTCTTTTAAATCAGATCGACGGTAGCGGTGCCAGAAAAGAAGAGAGCTGCACGCTCTCCAACTGCTGCTGTGGGTGCTCCGCTATTCTGATCAATAAACTATCTGGTCAAAAGGCCACATGTCCCACGTCCTGTGGGATGGAGGGCAGCCCAGATGAAAAAGAAGACAAAGGCGGAGGAGGGTAACCGCACGCTTTAATGTCAGCAGTAAAGAGACCAATGTCTGTCAACTGCCAAGAAGCCATTTCCTTCCACCTGCATGTCTTTAGTTCTCTTCGTTCTGATTATACAGCACTCTTGGTTCATGAACCTCTTGGGTTGCTGTGTTTATATTATATACTTATAGTTGACTGCAACTGCAAAGGGCCAAGGTTAAATGGTAATGATGTTCCAAAACGATGTGAAGGCTGCTACCCACACAAGTAATTCAGAGGCTGAACTGATCAGGGATCAGATAAAGGCTACAGCTCAGTGCATCCTCTGTATGATTCCTGTTGCTTTAATGAGACAGAGAATGAAGGCTAATTTATGTCATTTGTAATTCCAGTGTAATTCCACCTCCATTGTGGACAGGGCTTGCTGCACAAATCTTTGCTGAAGTAGTTACAGCTGGAAAAAGTTTCTCCTACTTATCGTGAAGTGATACATGCATTTACACATCTTGAAGTCTGATTACCTAAGATTCATAGTCTTACATTCTTTTACACTAGGTATACAGCATGTGTCTGGATATCTTATCTGTGACAAAGACAAAATGCATGTTGATAAAAGGTTTACATTTCAGAGAGCGCATTGCAATCAGAATGTAAGACTAACCTCTGAGGACTACGAGCTAAAAAGTTGATTAAATAAGTATGACACCAGGAGTTGAAATTGCAACCATTGTGACATGGTTTGAATCCAGAAGGGAATCTTTCTTCCGCATTGAATTCCTCTCTACTATCACAATCTTCTTAAAATGAATTATTCTCAAAACGGGAGGAAACTGATGAAAGCCATCTAGGAGTAATGAGGGAACATGATGTTTGAGAGACCATACAACAGCATTGTTTGTTTTGGGTCATACAGTACAGGCTTGTTGCTCACCAGCTCGCCAGTCTGAATTTCCTATTTACGTCCAACTCCAATCAAGATGTTAGATCAGATATCAGAATCAAGATAAAGAGAATCAATATTATTTTGTATTACACTCTAAAAAATGCTGGGTTATTTCTATAAACACATTGCTGGGTTGATTTGGCTGGGTCATAATTATGGGTTATTTGGATACTGTAAACACACTGGTGGGTTGTTCATGCTGGGTCAAAGGGGTTATTAGGGCTTCAATTGCCTGGGTTATTTTTAACCCAGAGGTTGCTTTATTCATTTTCCCACTTCTGAATCCTTCTGGAACCATTTTTTTTGTCAGTTCTCACATCAAAACACACTGAAAAAACTGATTATGACCCCTTTTAGATGTTACATGTTTTAATCTAGCCTTTTTTTTGTAATAGATTTGAATGTGTTATTGCATCCTTCTTATCTTTTTTAATTAATCTTAACATATATTGTCACTGTTTAAAATTAGCTCATTTAATTCATTTAAAAGTAGCCTAATTAGAAAAAAATATGTACAATTTAATTACCACATACTGTCCTGTCTGCGCATGTGCATACACAAGCAGCCCACCACTTTTCCCTCCATTTTCCATTCGGAATCTGAAGGACCGGACTCAGCTGCCTGCGTAGCTCCGCTGTTGTGAGGTGAACGTTCTCCACGGCTCTCCGTTTTAAGTAAGTAGCTCATTTATAGCCTTGGGTGTATTATATTATACTTAAAAAGGTAGCTTTATAGCTAACATTAACGCCATCGACTGTGTGTTTTGATAGATTAACATTATCAACCGTTAACCATAGGACTACAGCAGCTAGCTAACTGTTAGCCTACTGTTAACCTAGCTTAGTTGTGTAGTAATGTTTAAGTAACCTAATTGAAGTGTAACATGCAACATTAAAGATAACTTGATACTGCTTTCAAATTAAATACGTGATAAATTCAATCTTTGTCTTGTTATTCTAGTTTGTGGATAATACAAGTTGAATGTTAACTGCCTGTTTCTATGCTTTTTTTTGTAGCTTCACCTTCCCCGCTGCCCTGGCTTATATACTGGCCATTCCTACTGTGTTCCTGACCGGCTG
>NW_011338461.1:0-595 GCF_000735185.1 Notothenia coriiceps
GTTAGAAAGAACTCAATGGTGCTCTAGGAGGAGATTCAGGTGATAAGGGGGGGGGGGGGTTACCTTGTTTGGGGATTGGCTAATGGTTACACAAGCCAACAAATCGTTATGACATCATAAAGTGGCCGAAATCTGATCAGCTCATTTTCAGACAGGTTTTTATAGAAATGGATCAGGACAAAAAGAGAGAGAATCTTTGTTCCTGAAACTTTCAGAGTCTCTTTACACAGAGGGGACACATGTTGATGTAGAAGAGAAATGAAGAAGAGGAATTACAATGATAATGCCGCCATGGATTTATATTATAGGTGCAAAGACTAATTAACTAAATGAACATAATCAAGATATAACTTATTGTATCTTTTTACCACTTCTAGCTAGGATGTTTGTGGACTTACATTGAGAAGTACTAAATCGAAGCAAGTTGGTTAATTAAGTTTAAGGTTTTACCATTCAAATATTGCTATACTTTGTCCCTTTTATTCCTTAGGAGTGTAAACCCTTCGACTTTGGGTCTATTGTTAACTTAAAGAAGACTAAATGTTGCACAACGGTAATCAAAAATTTCCAGTGTTTGGAATAATACGTTTTAGGG
>NW_011338461.1:603-3572 GCF_000735185.1 Notothenia coriiceps
GACATGAAGAAGAGGGGACACATGTTGATGTAGAAGAGACATGAAGAAGAGGGGACACATGTTGATGTAGAAGAGACATGAAGAAGAGGGGACACATGTTGATGTAGAAGAGACATGAAGAAGAGGGGACACATGTTGATGTAGAAGAGACATGAAGAAGAGGGGACACATGTTGATGTAGAAGAGACATGAAGAAGAGGGGACACATGTTGATGTAGAAGAGACATGAAGAAGAGGGGACACATGTTGATGTAGAAGAGACATGAAGAAGAGGGGACACATGTTGATGTAGAAGCGACATGAAGAAGAGGATTTTGCACAATAGGTGACCTTTCGTCTCTAACCCCCCACAGATACAAACTGTTCCCAAACTGCGTCCCCACCTTCGGTTTCCGCCACATCCTCTCGCTGACGGACAAAGTGGACCGCTTCAACCAGGAGGTGCAGAAGCAGATGGTGTCTCGCAACCGCGACGCTCCGGAGGGCGGGTTCGACGCCATCCTGCAGGCCGCCGTTTGTAAGGTGAGGAAGTCTTTAGAATCTGAATCTGAATTTATCGCCAGGTGCGTCTACACAAACAAGGAATTTGCTTTGTGGTGTAAACATGAACAACATAAGGAAATAAATCATCATTAAAAACTCACCTGTTCACCATGGCCTTTGACCCCTAACCCATCACAGTCCCCCTGCTTCCACTCCGACTGCTATGTATTTCATTTTCTACTTTATTATTTGCCCCGTTTGTTTGTTTGTTTGTTTGTTTGTTTGTTTGTTCACCATGTAAAGCGGCCTTGGGTCCCTTGAAAGGCGCTATACAAATGTAATCTATTACTATTATTATTATTATTATTATAAGTGGTAAGAGAGGGTCAAAAATAGAACAATTATAAAAAAGAAAACATGAATATAAACTGTTTAACATTAAAAAAGAATAAAGACTAGATTTACACCAAATACTCCAAAACGTAGTTCAATGAATATACGACAACATGGCAATATGACAAACTCTATCTCTTCTCTTTTAGCAATGAAAGTTCATTGACATTTAAAAACAGTCATTAAGAAGCTAAGAGAATTTAAAAAAGCTAGAATAACGCAGGTATAAAATACATGAATGAAAGTCACAGCGTAAGATATGAGCAATTCAAAGACTGCATTGCATCCACTGTTATCTTACGTAACCCCCCCCTGACTCGGCTGCGTTGAGGGGAAGATACCCCCGTGACAAGCGTCTGGCCTGTTTGCTTGTTAATTAAAAGCACAAGGGGTGGGGGGTGGGGGGGTAGACAGGAAGGGCCGTCTCCTGCAGCTGGTTAAACATGAGGACGAGTCAGATCTCTCCTCTGCCAATTTAATTGTTTTCTACAGGAAGAGAATGACTTCCTCCGAGCGGCTCCTGCCTTGTAATTTACTCCTGCCGCACTGTTTCAAACCTTTGCTGCTCAGGGGGCGGGGCTTAGTCCCTCCCAGAGACTCATTCATCCTTGTTTATGTTTGATAGTGTAGGTATGGTCAGCAGTTTAATGTCAAGTTGATCATGAGTTAAAATAAACATTAAGTAGTTGCATTGTGTGAAACGGAGACAAGTGTTTAATTAATGAGACATTACATAGGTCAAAGTAGAAATACTGTGTTTTTTGTATAAGTCCTGAGTTAAACAGGTGACTTTACACGAGTAAAACGCAAAATGTTCTTAAAGTAAGAAGAGTTAAAGTGCACAGTGTCTCTTTTCAAAGTATTATACAATATTATATTAACCTATTTTTATTAATAACAACACTATTTGCCTCCAAAATGTTGTAGAACCAGCCAAATAATAGACAAGACATTATAACCCCTCTCCTCCATGGCTTCATGTCGTGTTTCTGTAGTGGCGTGCATTAGTCAGCACTGTTGTTTCCTGTTGATAATGCAGCGGGCCTGTGGCAGACAGCTCTGGCTGCTGTTTCAGTGTGTGTGGATCAGTGGGAAACTTATAGAAACTTATATTGAGTTCTTGGTTAAATATGGAGGCTTACCTAAAATATAAAATCAATGTTATGTGTTATATGTTGCTTCTGTCGTCTGTACACAGA
Organism: Notothenia coriiceps; assembly: GCF_000735185.1. Classification (NCBI taxonomy): domain Eukaryota; kingdom Metazoa; phylum Chordata; class Actinopteri; order Perciformes; family Nototheniidae; genus Notothenia; species Notothenia coriiceps. Next base: position 2,679 of record NW_011338461.1, read on the forward strand.
GGTGGACGAAGTACTCAGATCTTCTAGTAAAAGTAGAAAACCACAGTATAAAAACACTCTCTTATAAGATTAGATGAACCCTCTGGCACATGAAGAAGGAAATACAATATTTTCTTCTGGATCCTGTTGGAGTCGGGAGGCCTGTTGATTTATTACGGCAATTACTCAGACCAACTGATTGACCTAACATAAGTTATTGAGTCTATGTAAGTTTACATATCATGCTGTGGTCAATTACTAATGTGAAACCTCAATTCACAGTTTTACATTGCTTATTTTATTGTGTCACTCTCTCTTCAACTGCCCCTCTTCAGTTGTGACATTTAAATTCTAACTTCAACTGGCCCACTTCAGTTGTGACATTTACATTCTAACTTCAACTGTCCCTCTTCAGTTGTGACATTTACATTCTAACTTCAACTGTCCCTCTTCAGTTGTGACATTTAAATTCTAACTTCAACTGCCCCTCTTCAGTTGTGACATTTAAATTATAACTTCAACTGTCCCTCTTCAGTTGTAACATTTACATTCTAACTTCAACTGTCCCTCTTCAGTTGTAACATTTAAATTCTAACTTCAACTGGCCCTCTTCAGTTGTAACATTTAAATTCTAACTTCAACTGTCCCTCTTCAGTTGTGACATTTAAATTCTAACTTCAACTGTCCCTCTTCAGTTGTGACATTTAAATTCTAACTTCAACTGTCCCTCTTCAGTTGTGACATTTAAATTCTAACTTCAACTGTCCCTCTTCAGTTGTAACATTTAAATTCTAACTTCAACTGTCCCTCTTCAGTTGTGACATTTAAATTCTAACTTCAACTGTCCCTCTTCAGTTGTAACATTTACATTCCAACTTCAACTGGCCCTCTTCAGTTGTAACATTTACATTCCAA
>NW_011338462.1:0-1849 GCF_000735185.1 Notothenia coriiceps
GAGCTCTTTCAGCATCAAAGCCAGCTAAAACGTCCACACCAGGGACCCGGTCCCATGTTAAATACTGAACTAGATTATTAATTGCTGTACCAGTAGGACCTGTTAATAAGAACCCAAAATAACAGCTGCTTCCTCTCTGTCTTCATCTCTTGTTCTATTTCCACTTTCTATGGCTCCTTACTGGAGTCTGCTGCTGTTCATGCTTTTAAATATATAATAAATAAAGGATTACAAATTATAAAAAATAAATTAAAAGGCTGAATGGAGGATCGAACCAAATCAACTTTTGATAGTTACAGAGCAAACAGTGAAGTTCAGACCCCCATATCGGGAGCAGGGGGCCCCAATCATTAAAGTGTTTAAATATGCAGGTCATCGTTCACCCATTCGTACAGAGGCTGGAATCGAACCCACAACTTTCTGAAATGAAAATGACCACAGCCGCAGTTGCCCCTTATACAGCATCCAGCCACTAACATTCTGATATACATTTCCATTGTAGGTTGTCATATTGTAATGGTAATTCCCTTGTGCTTATATTTACATTACTTATATTAATATTCTTTTATGTTTTAGAGTAGTTTTTTTTAATAGATTTCAAATTGTTAAATATTTACACATTTTTTACATCTTCACTTTGCTTTTTAATAAATGTATGCACAATTATACAGCAAAGTGTGTAGACTATTTAGCAAAAAACCTAATTCTGAGTTGTTGCCTTGCTTATGGGCACCGCTGCAGTACCCGGCAGGCATTTGGTCCACGTTTGATTCTTGGAACCTAAGGGTGGTAACCGGCGCCCCTCAGGTTCCCAAAGTCATGTTCCCAATACTACAGTTCCACATCTGATTCTGTTCCATTCACTCCACAGTATTGACTCATCTATTTGCTATACACTGATTCACTCCGAAATGTAAAGTGCAGAGAAGACGCTACACTTACAAAAAATACCTGTGTGCGTGGACAAGCCAACATTTCTCTTGGTTTTCACATATTCAACCACTAGTTTTATTTGAATAAGTATGATAGACAAAGTCATTCATTTTTGGCAGTGGTGGAGTATAATAAAGTACATGTACACAAGTACTGGCTACAGCAGTGGTTCTCAAACCTTTTCTGTCAGGCCCCCCTTTTGGAGAAAAAAAAAGTTGGGCCCCCCCAACACAAATAGTCACGTAATGGGCCAAGTTAACATTGATTAAAATACATCAATATGAACGTGAGCATTCCGTTGCTAGAACAGTGATAATAAAACAATGCTCCATCCGTCTGTGTGGTAAAAAAAAAAAATACATAATACAACTGTGCAATCCCTTTGCTAGAACAATAAGTTATAATACTTTGCCACTTTGCAATCCGTGCAAAAAAATGAAAAGAAAGAAAATGCTGATATTTGGCAAAAAAGTGTCATATCACTAGTGGCTGCAATGAGCCTGTTTTGCTCTGCACATTTCTTCAAAACGGGGTTGCAGGCTCAGTGGCGGCGCCAGCGATTTCTTTTGGGGGTGCTGTGGGGTAGCTTGACGTTTCATAGAGGGTGCTCAAACATTTAGGGTTTCCCATTAATGTACCGGTCTATACAGGTGAATTTTCTACTGCAACAATCCCCGCAAATACACAGTGTGACGGTTACAATGAATGCTCGATAATCAGCTCACGGCATAAGCAGGGGTAAAGTGCTATTTTTTATAGGTGGTGTGTGGACCTAACCTCGTCTAGGGGGGTCCGGGGGCATGCTCCCCCGGGAAGATTTATTTTTAAATATTGAAGTTAAATGCATCAATCTAGTGCACTTTGAGAGCAACATTAAGAGATCTATGGATACATCTCTCAACACCCATTTGAAACA
>NW_011338463.1:0-16158 GCF_000735185.1 Notothenia coriiceps
GATTGGTTGTTGGTCGAGTTTCAGCCCCCCCCCGCCGGCAAGCGACAATGCTCGCCGCCGTGTGTAGGGGCCTACTCCTGTCATTCAAACAAGACGCGCTGGAGAGGGGGCGGGGAATCGGATAGATCAGGCTAAACTAACCTGTAGCTGCTTCGTCCACACCACAGGTCCACACTCACTACAACGTCATACAGACATAAATAAAGCAGCGACTGTATTTGCCATGACATAGATAGACAGTCTGTGTTTTGTATAGGTTTATTTTTTTCCAGTTTCTGAACAGATATGAGGAGCTGTGAGCTCTGAGTGTGTGCTAACAGCTAACGGCTGATGTGTTGGGACATGTTCCGCTGTCTGGTGCTGACCAATCACGAAGCGTCATTTCTTGACTGGTAGCAAAAACAACCAATCACAACAGTGCTTCTCTGGCTGACTCTGTCCAATCACAAACAAGAAGTGTTCTCCCTAAGGAATACCCTTTGCGTCCAATGTTGTGTTTTCTGAAATGCTGTAGTGTTTTCTGAAATGCTGTTGTGTTTTCTGAAATCCTGTTGTGTTTTCTGAAATGCTGTTGTCTTTTCTGAAATTCTGTAGTGTTTTCTGAAATGCTGTGGTGTCTTGCACCTCAGGACCACCGTACAGTTATGTATCTACCTGTTTAAGGATTGACAGAAAACAAACAAGTACTGAAAAAAGAATCAGCAACAAATTTGAAAAATGGCAAGGAGTATTTTTTTAAAGCAAAAATCACCATGAAGCCTCAAATCTTCACTTGTGATTTTTGCTCTCTGTTTTTTTGCTCTCTGTGATATTTAATAGTGAATTAAATATATTTTGGATTGTTTCAAACATGCAGTTTTAATACCTCAGCTTGAAAAACGACATCTAACTAAGATGGAAGGAGTCTCTGTCTCCATGTTTATTCTTTGTTTTTCTCGATAACGGTTCATCCCATAAACTTCACACTAGTGCGGTATGTACACACTGTGGTGTATTAAAGGGATCCTTACTAATGCTTGTACATAATTGAGTTATCCACTATAGTCCACTTAATTTATATGTTATTAAGGTTGCTAAAAAAAGGAAACCCAAGGAAGCGCAATACTAGAGCCGATGCAATTGGCCCGTTCTGATCATGCATGTTTTGAACGGGCATTGTACCAGTTTTTATAAATACAAAACGCACTTGCATCATCGTGATTGTTAAAAAAGAGCAATGCATTGTGATCTACCCTACACCTAAAGCCATGTTTTGAAAGACTTGGGGAAACACTCATCCATTCATTACTAGTTTTCCCCTTGTTCCTCTCAGGCTTCATTTAACTTACCGAAGGCTGTAAAGTTTGACCCTCACATGCCTCAAATCAACCTGGACACTAAGAAGGTGACAGCATCACAAGCCTGCTCTGCTGCTCTGAAGCAGCACCTGGCAGAGATCCTCAAACAGCCTGTTGAGGCCCGACTGCTGACACTTAAACCAGGTGAATATACATGTACATTTTATATTTTGTGTTTTGTGATGTATTATGAAATGATAATTAAGTCAATCCTGTTTAGTTTTGGTCGAGATCAAATGCAAATCGTATTGGTGTTCTGGAACAATTTGACATTCTGAGTATTCAAAAAACCTGTCCCTCGTGTAATCATTACCACAGAGATGTACTAATGCAGTCCATTTAATGTTCACAGAGCAAAAGGCAGAAACTGTCTCAGGACCTGCAACTAAAAGTACTGGATCTCAGCCGGGAGATAGTATGTTCATCTCTATAATTATTCCTATGATAAAACATCTCATGTGTTGGATAAACACACACACATTTCCGTGCACGTCCTAGCTCTTATTCACATAAAAAAAGACATTTGTGGATATCTTCTAGTCAATACGTGTGTATTGTGCTTACTGAATCTTTGAAGTGTTAATAAACAATAAGGAAAATATTTTAATCCATGACTGTGGGTTCACAAAATGTCTTCTGACCTGTTTCCGAAGTAACCAAGCCTCCAAAGCAGAGAAGAGCGCCGAGGTCCCACAGTGTGGGTCGTCCACCCATCCAGCCATTACTCATGCCTTTTAATGTGCCCATTAATTCTTTTATGGGCACACACACAGGCTGGCATTGGAATCCTCCATACATGGCAGGACAACAGACAAGTGAGTAAGATACAATCACACAATGTTGTTTCACGTAAAAGATTGACATCAATAAAATCAGTTTACTTCACTTTGCTGTCATGTGGAGGCGGCATAAATTACATTAACATTGCGTAGAGACGCACATCGCTCACAAATACGCACAAACAAACAGCAACATCCAAACCTCTTTTGCAAATGTGCATAGTGCACTTCGGCACTAACACAGGTAAATATCAGCATGCATGCAGCTTGTACGTAAAGGCACACATTAAAAACCAAAAAACGTGAGAGCAACAGCATTGCTTGGGCCTTACACTTGGCTAACCGCTGATCACAGCAGCAAACAAGTTCACACCATGCAGAGCGACATTAGGCAATAAGCAGCAGAAGATCAAATGAATATGGAAATAGTCTACTCACCGCTCAAGGCCAATACAGCTTGAGACTCCGTTCCCTGTTGTATAAAATCCCCTTAACAAACTGTTTTAAGTAGTTAAAACTAGTGGTTTTAAGCCGTTTCCTGATGTCAATTTATTTTTTGAAGGCTCCAAACTCAGAACAGGCGGCCGAGTGTAACGCGCATAAACTTTCTTACGTGTTGAGGCTGTACAAGGGCGTGGAATCAAATGCACGATGCAGAGACAAAGTATCAAAATAAAGTGTTTTAATGTAGACAGGTCATAACACACTGAATACATAAAGCAACAAAACAAACACTCAATAAACTGTCTAACCTATACTATCAAAAAACTACTTACTTACTTAATCTAACTCTATGGACGATAACTCTATGGACAATGACAAAATGATCTTACGCTGGAAGGCTTGGAACACACAAGACAATCTGGCAACGAGACAGGGGAAGACGAGAACTATATATACTAGACAGACAACACCAGGTGAAGACAATTTACACAATCACAACAGCGGGAAAATAGACAAGGCAGGAAACGTACTTTAGACACATCAGGGTAGACAAGACTATCAAAATAAAATAGGAACCTATCTAAACACAGAACATAAAACCTAAACTAGGGATGAATCTTTAGCAGAGCCGTCTACGCACAACATTACGTGATGTTCTGAATAGCGTTTGGTCTAAATGTGGGCTCATCGCAAAGTCTTTACAGTAATACACGCTATAGATCGTAGCATTAAAATGCAACATTTAAAACAATATAATTGTAAAACTGATTTTGTTTGTGGGAGAACCTGGCCCTATCATAGACGTGTTATAAGTAGCTAGCAGGTAACGCACCTGACACACTTGTCAATGGTAAAACTAAGATAAAGTACTATACATATAATCTATACATACTATACATATAATCTGTATTACCGCTGGTTTGTCGCACGTTTACATACATTATACATCCGTGTCAGTACTTCAACACATATTTTCATAACTTAGGTCATAAAACACAAGCACATACCTGAATGAAGCTGCATACTCTTGGTACGGTCTTATAGGTGATACCTTTAACTCTTCTGCGTTCTACATGGGACCCCTGAGCTGTCTGTGCCTTTGTGAATTTTACTCCTTGTAACTATAATTTCACCTAATAAATATTAAAGTTTGCATTCCAAATGGAAATATATTGTAGAATTACACATTTTTAAACAAAAAACAAAGTGCTTTTGCAATATAATGCAGTTTCATGTCCATTACCAGGCAATATATGACTATGGGCCCCACAATATGGTAACAGTATGATAAGAAACTCCAACAGAGAGTAGCTGATAAAACCCAGGACACTGAAACAAAACTATGGAGTGACAGAGACTATACCATTTCCACTGTAATTATATTTCGCTTTTCTATAAAAAAATCTCATCACTAATGTCAGTTTATGTTGCATACTTACCGTTTCCCACAGGATTTTGAGAAAATATGGAAAGTGGACCTCTGGATCTCTTGGGGTATCCAAGGGCATGATCCCCATTAAGGAAACATTTGTACATTTTAAGAAAAAATGTAAAGGACTTTTTCTGACAGTTTTCTGCTCCCCATAATAACTCTTTCTATCTCTAGATTTGCTTTTATTGTATCTGGTTTTTAAACAACATACCTATCACTGTAGCCAGTGGTAAGTCTTTTTATTTTTGACTTGCCATGCTTTCACATTATTTATCATGAAGGTGGTGGCAAAGTGAACACGATGATCAGTGTGTTTTTCTTGGATGTTTTCCATGAAACCCGGCCTGGACAACTTGTAGATACAGAAATAATGTGTTATTTCATCCTGACTGTTTAAAGGTCACGCCCACACAGGAGACCAAGTTTGTTAAGGAGACCCCGCCTGAAACGCTACCATTGGACTCCTTTGTTTACTTTTGTAACATAGTGATATCACTAAGAAACACATGAGTTTCTATTGGCTAGCACTCCAAAACATTATGTGATGTGGAGCGGGACATAAGCGGTTGACCAATCACAATAGAGCCGGCCAGCTAACCAATCAGAGCAGACTGGGCTCTGGTTTCAGACAGAGGGTGAAAAGAGGTGCTGCAGCACAGGCAGTATGAGAAAAATAAAGAGCTTTTGAACATTAAAGCATGGAGACATGTCACAGTAGAAGCAAAATAAATCTAATCATAAAACCTGAAAGGAGCTCCTACAGTAATTATTAAGTGTCACAGACATCGTACTAGCTTACAGCCCTTGTCATAGATTTGCAAAACCAGAATAGCCTGTGTGTCAAGATTGAGGCTTTAAGAGCAACTAAAACAGTTTTCAGTAATAACTACACGCGTTGTACTTAAGCTTTAGAGAATTTAGTTCCAGCATGATTTCAGACATTTTCAGTTTGACAAAACTCTCACACTACAAATGAATTAATAAAGAAACCTTTTTTGTATTTTTCTATAGAACAGGACAGAAGGCCGCCACACAATGCACCAGGAGGATATAAGCCAAATATGAAAGGAAACCAGTAAACACAACAACCAAAGAATCCATCAGAGAAATCAACTACAAGTTACTCACAGCCTTATCAAAATGACTTCTAATGTGGAGATTATTGATCATCACTTCGCATGACAGGGAAGGGCACTATTGTGAGGCTTAAATAAATGGCATACACACACACATACACAGAGCAAGCATTTTGTGTTTTTCACTTGGAATAATAATCGTTATAGATAGGTACCGTATATTTTTAAATGAGAATATGTGTATGTGTAAATTATGGAGAATGGTAGCAATTACATTGGAATGAACACCACATTTCAAAGCCATTCAACTCAACCTGTGGTAAAATGTAAATGATATCCCGCTATTACAATGTTAGTGTGAGCTTCTGGCTGCTGGGACATCTAACTAGAGATCATAGCAGCAGTCATTTTTAATACATCCACTTAAAACACAGACACATGTGGCTTATATATGAAAATATTTATAGGAATGTCTTTCAATTCAAAAGATCATTACATTCAGTTCAGTCAAAATCCATTTCACCAAATCCTATTTTTGTAAACAGCTATGATTACATGATTGTTACCAATAAAAGCTTGTTTTCTCCCAAAAACAGTTCCTTTGTGTTCTCATTCCTGTTCAGCAGAGGCCACATAAGGCTTGCTCTTAAGAATAAATCTTAGTCAAAGTGAAATAAATGGCACATTCTTATCAGCCTTTACGGTTCTCTTTTTGACACATATTTGACCGCAGAAAATATAAGTATATTCAAATATATATTAATTATTAACGAAAGCAATTTGTAACACAGAACACAGTGAATTTTTCCATGATGAATGGACTCTATATAAATACTGCTATATCGGCCAAGATTTAACAAATAATTAACTGAAAGGTTTGATTTGGAAACGTATACAAACATCAGTCATGTCCCTCAACCCATAACAAGAGAACAAGGGAACGTCTTCAGCCACGCCAGCAAGCTTGTGAGGTGTCAGTATACGCCTGGAAACACGTGTTGGATGGTTTGAAAATGAAAAGAACAGCTTGCAATTGTTAATCCTTTCCACAAAAATGTCATCGTGGTATCACAAAAAAGCTGTGTCTTTACATAAGTCAAAAGGGTTACCCTCCACTTTCATCAGACCAAAGCTTCGCCCATCCAGGCACATTAACTTAGACGTTTGACACATTATGGCTTTATCAAGTATCAGTGCAAAATATAATTATCAAACTAAAGCCTACTTACACATCTAGCAGACATTGAGCAACATTACATTAAAATAATGTTTTTGGCAACCTGAAAACCCTAACAGCAATTTTCTCTCTTTTTGTAACTCAGTTTGGGTCTGTAGCATCTCCCGGGAAAATGTCTCGGTATTTTGCCACTAAGCTAGCACACTAGCTAGGTGCTGCTTTGTCTGTGTGCCATTTGAGCAGGGCAGGGAACATACAGTGGGGGTTATCAGAACTTTTTATGCTGAAAACAGCTTTCTGCTGCTTCTGAAAACAAGAGTGATGAGATTCAACCAAAACAGGGAGGCCAAAAGCAAACCTATGAACTGCAAGATGCTAATCTTAGGGGAGTAATACCATTGGTGTTAAGGTCTACCTCTGATTAAGGCGGTAAGCTAGCATGTCAGCATGTGCTGTCATACATACAGTAAATATGTATTAGACTGATATTTAGCATGTTAGCATGCTATCTAACATTAGTCTCCAACTACATCTTAAGATGAGAGAAATTACCTCTAGAACTGTTTTCGTAAAGCACATTGTTGACCTATTAGTGGCTTTAACTAAATACTGAGTACAACACAATCATTAGGATTCATTCTCAGAGGACCAGCAATATCTGTACAAATCCAACAACTTCCAACAATTATCGAGGTATTCAACGCTAAAGAGTGTTCTAAACAGAACTATGCTGCTAGCGTGGCTGCAAACCTGCCAATAAACCCCAGTTACATTTAAGCTAATTCAGTGCAACACAACACACACAACTCTGGTAAACACGGATGATAAGGTAAAAGGTTATACAGGTGTCCTTGAGCAATAAGACATTCATCAAACAAATATCGGGTGATGAAACCATGAGGCTTGGTTACCTGCCAAGGAGGTGCATATTGCAAAAGCATAAGCATCACATGGCCAAAAACAGATCCCTGTTCAGCATCATGTGTAGCCAGTTAGCTTCAGGTTAATAAGAGAGCAGTAACTAACATCATTCAGGCTTTCCTGGTGTGGCTGTAAGCTACAGGCAACTGTTCTGCACCAAACAGGACTACCTCAGAGGGTGAAATTAATGTTAGAGCTGCATCAATTCATTGCAAAATTCAACTTATTATACATTTGATGGAAATACAATTAATGAGCAATTCATTGTTCAATTGATTCATTGTTGAACAACATTTCAATAAAAATGCTGTTTCCAGCCTTTTGAGGATTGAGATGTACTCAATTTCTCTGTTTTATATCCTATTCAAGTTCATATCTATGGGTTTTTGACATTTAAAATCACCTTGGAATTCAGAAACTGGAATGGACCTTTTTACCAGTTTTCAAGCATTTTATCGACTAAACAGTTAATTTTCTAAATAATGGGCGGATTTGTCAATAATAAAAATAGTTGGTAGTTGCAGTTCTAACTAATTTCCATAAAAGTTGGCTACCTATAGGCAGAAACCCAAAATACCTCTTGCAGACATTATGTAGAGAAGACAAAAGATGCCACTAGTAAAACTCGACAGTTAGCGCAATGTGCACGTGACCAGTACACAGAGAAGTACATGCAAGTAACCGGTGGTATTACTAATAAACTGTAGAGGTTTAAGTAAAGGACCAACTCTTCTGGACCCCTCTACAGAACATACTGTCTTTAGCCTGCCACCCTGTGGTGACCATTGGTAATTCACAAATGATGCAGGACGCCTACTTGAATAAAGTAAATAACAACATAGGACAGCTTAATCTCATCAGCAGTTATCACTTGGCAGCAACATCAACAGCCAGCATCTTTATATAACCTACATCCTAAGCAGTGAAAGGTATATATCAGTGTAAGTGGAAAACAGTGCAACACAACGGATGTAAACTGGAGGAACTATGTAAAGAAGAGGAAGAACAAAAAGGTTTTACCAGTACGCACAAAAATATCCTCTGACAAGTTACTTGGCAGTACTTTTAAAATAAAAGTTGGCTGTTTCCCGTAGCTCCTGTATCTAAGTACAATCTAGCAGTTTTGGGAGCTACTTGAGACAGGGCACCATGAAGTAAACAAAACAACAACAATGTCCAGTGATTGACAACACACTGCAGTTGTACCAGAGGCCTTGCTCCATTTAGATTCAGAGACCTTCTGGCTAACACATTTCAAAGCCTTGAAACAGGTGAAAAATGCAGGAGAACCTTATAACTGTGAGCCTGAAATAAACAGATATTCTGTGCTGTGTAAACGTGTGCTCTTTCTGGAGTAAAAAATATAGACATAAAGCTTTGGATATAGCCAAAACTCCTCTTCATAATTGACAACACTGTTTTTTCCTATTATAATGCTGTGGATTTAGACATGGCTTTGGGGGGTTTGAACCTGGACAGCTTGTTAAGGATGGCTCACTGATACCTTCAGGGCTACACTGGGCATTCAACTGTAAATACAGTATAATTAATACAGGAGAGTTTCTCTAAAACATTCACCCGCCCTGACTGTCCCGCCTGTGGCTAATCTACGAGTTACAAATATTGGGGAGCGTGGAGATAAAAGGCAGAGAGAAAATCTGCAATTTTTTAGAACCTAGCTTTCTAACCCCTGCGAGCGCTCTTAAAATATATGAAATTATTATACGGAAACACATATTTTCATCAAAACAGTTTGAGGATAAAGTTTGTTCAAAGATTTAAGATGAATATACACTGCAGGTGAAGGATTAAGAAACTTATGGAAAGAGGACCTTCAGATAAATTATGTTTGGGCGGGGTCATGCACGAGCGGAGGCGGGCCCCGGGGGCCTGGGCGAGTCGTGAGGGGTGGGGCTCTCCGTCTCAGAGGCGCTGGATTCGTCGTCGTCGTCGGTCTGCTCGGCGCTGTGGTACAGCATGAGGGCTTGGGTCTTATGGGTGATGGTGATGGTGCAGGGACCCTGGGCCCACGGCTCTCCGTCCACCTGCATAGGCATCTTGGAGCTCTTCAGAACCAGCTGGAGAGGGAAGGAGGAGAGAGGACTTTTAAAGAAAAGACATACAATACTCGGCTGGGAAAATGTTTTTATATTGTCTGAAAATACTTTAAAAAAGAATTCATGAAAAACACACACAGGGGGGGGAACAAGACGGGCACATTGTTTATAAACACTCCATACAAAAAAATACTATAGACTATGAATTATGCTTTTTTTCTGATGATATTTCAGTGATGCATTCACTGAGGCTCACAGTGAAGCTTCAACGCTTCTGCCCATTCACTTTGAATGGGGTGACGTCACGCTTCACCAAACTGCATTGTGGGAGCAAAGCGTAGCTTTTCTCGTGGTGCTCGCTGCAAAAGTTGAGCAATGTTCTACTTTTGAAGCTTCGACGGAAGCGTCAGCCAATCGAATCATATGCCAGTACACGCTCTAGCCAATCAAACCGCTGCTTGTGTGTCCGGGGCGGGAGATTCAGGTGATTGGTTGTTGGTCTAGCTTAGACATGCCTGCCGGCAAGCAAAAACACACACCGCCGTGTGTAGGGGCCGATATGATATGAAACGGAACTTGTCATAAAGTCCGCGAAAATAAAGCCCACCCATTTAGAGGGAAGATATGATTGGTCAATTGTACTGTCATTTGACATTACTCTCTCATTGAGTTACCAGAGCCCCTAGCGTTGTGAGTTACTATAGCGGGCCCTCTGTGAATGTACAGAGGGACCAACAAGCTCTCCCGTCTTCACATAACTCGCAGAGACGGCATTTAACCCTTCACATTCCAACAGAAACTGAACAGGCAGATTCGAAGGATTTATTTCTTTGGAAATGTTATTTTAAATACAATTGAATCAAGTTATTCAGGTAAAACTAATGAAAAATATTTTTTAAAAGATATTTTTAAAAAATCTATGTTTTTTTTAATGTTTTCAAATATGATATTTTAGAATATCTTAGGCCAGAGAAAACAATAACTGAATGAGTTTGTTTCACTCTTAGACCAGCAGGGGTACCAAATCTATGAAGACTGCTGCAATAAGTACATGAATTAACTGTCTCATCGATGTTTGTCTGAAAGAATATGATACTATTAACAATCATATTATTCCTCAGAGCTCAATCACTGTTATGATTCACATATTTATTATTGAATAAACTATATGGAGGAGTTAATGATGAATGTTCCTCAAGATGCTTGCTCAACCTCCTTCCAATTTGAAAGACAAGTAATTACTATCATATATCAAAATTCTAAAGAATCAAAGGAACAGTTCAGCGCCCCACGACTTTACTGCAAACAGTTACAACCTTGACTTTACATCAGAAAAAACAAACATGAAAGAAGTGACTAACTGCATCAGTTAGGGTTAAAAAACTTGTATTCAGCTCAAACATAAACATCGCTGCAGTTATTATCCAGTGGAAAGTCCTTACCTACTGGCCTAGTTAAATCAAAGTGGTTACTTTTTTTTGGCTGGGCAGTGTAGTTTTACACAGCGTCTTATTTGACTTTCTCAGGACTTAAACCTGTTTTTTGGGGGCAGACCCCCACAAAGAAAGAAAAAATACACACATACAAGGTCATCATCTCAACAGTTGTTTATGCTCATCGAGTCATCCGTGAACAGAGCATCAAGTTGGCATGCCTATTACCAGAGGTGGGGACTCCAGTCACATGACTCGAGTCAGACTCGAGTCGCATATTTTTGGACTTGAGACTTGCTTGACTAACATTGATAAAAGACTTGACTGTTTGACTTGGTATTCATGACTTGAGACTTGACTTAAGCTTGAGACAGATGACTTGAAAGGACTTGACTTTTTAAAATTAAATATTTGCGTTTGTTTTTGTAGTGAGATATTACGTTTAGTTTTTTTTTAAATGTGATTGGGTGATTATAGCGCCATGCGCGCAAACCTGGCAAACCACTAGAAGGCAGGAGTCTCAGTTAACATGGCAGCGGCTAGCTTTACTCCAAAAATAGTGAAGTTTGGATTCAAGGAGTATTTTGTCGATGACGCTAATAAGAAGAGAACAGCGGTATGCAGGGTCTGCAGCATAAAGATCAGTGACAGGACCACCACAACGGAAGGGAGGGTTGGGGGTGAGAGTAAGATCAAAGTGAGTGTATATCCGTGTTACATTAGATTCGCGTGAAATAGGAAGTGATAATAAGAGATACTAATTGTTCCGTCGCCTAGCTTCGTTCGGTCGGTTGTGAAGGTTTGTGTATGTGGAATGTAGGTGATTGGGATGTGTGGTGTGGACGGGTCGGTGCACGTATTTGAATATCTTTGAGTCAGAAACTGGTGATAAAGAAGTAAGTTCTTTACGAGTAGATAACTTATGCAAGTTAAAGGTGTATACTTTATTCGGGAGAGGTCAGGTGGATCTTAACTAGGGTGTGGGAGAGTGTTTATAGTGAAGAGGTGGTGTAAGTGGTTATTGGAATCTTTTCTTTCGTTAGTGGTGTGACTCTAACCAAGGTGGGCCAAACCCAAAGGTAGTACATTGTAAAAGAGAACTTTAGACCGAGACAGGGAAGGTATAAAGATTCAGTCAGCGGGCGCGGTAGATTAACACTGGGGGTGAGAGAGTTTCTTGGGTATGTTTGGACGTGTGGGAGAGAGTGTGATGTGTGTTTTGATGAATGCTGGTGGGTGATTGTGGTTTTTGGGATAAAGATGTTCCGATCGGGGATAAAGTGGAGAGGTCTCTGTAACTTTTTTTTCCGACTAGCTGCTAGATGTTCTGAGTTGTCTAGATGAAGTGCCGTGTTAGTTAGATGTAGTGGGATTCGTGATTTAAGAGTTAGACCCAAGGCTTGCTTCGTAAGGTGACTCCTGACGTGAGGAGTCCCAGGAGATTGCTGTAGGACGTACCGACGTCTGAGCCCACTTACGTCGACGCGACGTACGTACGAGTTCTTTTGTGTGGAGTCAGGGTATAAGTTTTGTCTGTTTCTTTATTTGTGTGAGGTAGTGTGTGCACGTAGAAGCTATAGACGGATGGTGTCGTACTATACGACACTCATACTGGAAAATTCTCAGTCCCAACCGCGTTAAGTGTCCACGCTCTGCGGGATCGTGATTACTAAATAGTGGAGTGTGTCCATCGCGTTGCTCAGTAAGGAGTCATCCGGCTACCAGGTGGATAAGGTGCATATGTTGTATTTATAGACTGGGGTTGAGGGTGATGGGGACACCCGCAATGTTGTACCCGAGAGGTAGAGAGTTGGGAGCGAGGTAGGTAGACGCCCGGAATTGTAATACGAGGGATAATTCCGAGATAGATTACGATACCAGTCGAAGTAGTCCCGACATCAGGATGGATGGGATGTGATCTTTTGGAGCTAACATATAGGTGAGATACAACTATGGCAGGTGGAGTTGTAATTATTGGATTGTTTTATTACTGTGGTTGTTTTATTGGTCTTTAGTTGTGTTGAATATGGTGGTATTGGGGTTGTGTCATGAGTGTTTGGTCGTTGTAAGTGTTTGTGCGGCTGGTTGCTAGTGAGGAGAGGAGAAGCATTTAGGTTTTTTTTGTTCTGTCGTTGTTTTTAAATTATTGGGGCTTGGGGAGTAGTTGGGGGATTTAGTGGTAGGAGGAGGGGGTACTGTGGGTGAGGTTTGGAGTATTGGGTTTGTGTTTGTTTGTTTTTTATTTGTTGGATTTCTGTTGGGAGAGGTCTTTGTGTCGTTTAGTTGGCAGTGGTTTGTGGACGTCTTTTAATTGTAGGATGACCTGACAGGATCGACGGTAAGCTCCCGACCTCCCCCGCTCGCTCTCGTCTTCTTTTAATGGATGGTCGATTTATTTCTTCTCTGTCTCTCTATATTTGATAACGTGTCGTAAGATCTGTCTGTCTCTAATCTTCTCTCTTAGGTGTGGTGTGCCTATCTTTATGAATTTTATTGTGTCTTTGTTACCTGTTTTTAAAGGAGTGACTGGGCGTTGACAAAATTGTTATGTTTTTTTTTTTTTTTTTTGTTGTTGTATTTTCCAGGTATTTGGAGTACCGTCTCGAACTTTACCCGACAGGTGGCGTAAGTATAGTAGGGCCAATCTGATGACATTAAGTGAAAGTGGGACAGAGTCGTTTCGGAGACAAGTGGGCAGACGTCGACAAGTTTTGCGACGGCGGGCGAATTAGTGGTCCAGGATTTTTTAGGACGGGTATAGTGGGGGTAAATCGGAGGACGGTTGACCGATGGTCAAGTAAAGTCCTAGTCATGTTCTGGACTAATACGGAGTATGTTTCGAGATTTCCGGGTTCGGGGGTCGGATTGTAGTCGCTCGAGTAAGGGTGGTGTGGTTTTGTGAGCAAGCGACTCCAGGAGACTGGTCCCCCAACGACCGTCACGGGTCCTGGGCTGATTTTCTTGTTCCCCCCTGGCCCGCGCAAACCTCCGCCGGCGGGATCTGAGACCTTGCCTGAATGGGGCCAGGGACTCTAGCCGAGGGAGGGGAGTTTGGACAAGTTGTGCCCTGTTGGATTTCGCGTGAATAAATTCGTCCGCAAACTCGTCAGAATCGGCAAGTTAAGGTGCAGTGCATGGCAGTGACAGCTTTAGTGACCAGGGAGAACGTGAACCAAAGTTTACAAACATATAACAAAAATTCAAAAATAAGGATAATAAGGACAGTACAATACGAAACAATTAATATACGTGAATCACGGTATAACCGGATTAACAAAACCTGACGATATAAACATTCGTACGTGAGACACGTAGAGCACGACCCTCCTCCGGACGAGAATCTTTGATTTGAAAATGAATGAATGAATGAATGAAGAACAGGACCGAAGTGCCGGCGGTGGTAAATGCAGGTGTACGGTCCGTACTCAAATGCGCGCTACGCGATCATAAAACACTTTTTGAGGGAGAAGGATTTGGTGATTATGGTGTCATGATCGTTTTGGCCCTCCCGGCTCCTTTTTGTTCGTGAGGGATAGCGGTTAGGTGGGTGTGAGCGTCATAAAAAAAGAAAGAAAAAATGGGTTTTTATATCAACATATAATAGCCCCGAATAATTATATGAAAATAGCCTACAAATAGCCGCTACTGCAGTATTAAGAGATTTAATAGCACGTGGTGGATCATTAATTAACGTAGTTAAGAACGAGGGGAAAGAGAGACCAGGAAAACACGACGAAACTCGAAAACCATTTATAACTAACAAGCAGCCGATAAAGTAACTGGACCCCCTCGCACGACGTTGCTACTTCGATAAGAACCTGAGTCATCTACCTTACCCATATCTAACAATAAACAGCCAGTAGTATCTGTCATCAATGAACAAGTTACACAAATGACAACATGAAAGAATTAGTCAAACACTCCGCAAAACGACTTTGTTACATTAGGCGGGCGTAAGTCGACATTATCCGTCTCCACCCCTCATTCAGGATGTACACGTTCATATCTCCGTTCAGACGTCCAGAACATGCCGCTGGTTCATAGTTCGTTCAGGGTTCAGGTCAGACACCAACTCTCAGTTTCGTTCACGTTACAGTTCAGGTAATGTTCTTAAGACTACTGTATTCGTACAAAGCGCGTAAATTTAGTCAATTTTACATGTCACCAATACTTGTTACCTAAGTTGGGTGGTTAGAACTTTAGATTTAAATCTGGCTACTGTTAGTATAACTAACGTATAATAATAAGGGCGTCTTGACGATCTGTTATATCGATCCCTGAGTTAGTTGGTTTCACAGTTCCTCACCTTGAGACCGTACTATGAAGTTAACGTCGCTGAAGTTTGAGTCGAGTCTATCGCAAAGTTTTATTTCTTAAATGACCTTAAACGTCCGTCAATTAATTTTTATTCCTTTTGTTTTGTGAGAAACGCTCCTTTTTTGATCTTACGCACTAGTTATAGTAGGTCTAGGCACTTTCCAGGCACTCCATTCGCTATAGCATCCCAGTAAAAAAAGAACACATACATAAGTGCTTGACCTGTTATCTGTACCTCCGCTCGATTGTGTTATACTATGTGTCCATTCCCCTGTGTCAACCTATTTGATTAGTCACCGCCCCCGTTTATATTAGTTCCTGCGCGTGCCTCTGTCTTCCCCCGCCCTCGCACTCGGACTTGTTTCAATCTCCTTCTTTTATTGAATATCCCCGTATCTGTGATGTTCGTGGTTCTGTTTCCCTGCGTTGTAACTGTTGAGATTCGTACTTTCTTATTTTGAAAGTGATATTCCAAAGAATCCTGTAGACTGTTTTTCACACAACGTTCTTTTTCCGTCTTAAGGCCTCCATTCTTTTGTTTACGTATTATACCCGTAAGACCGGTAATGTTGTGGATAAATTTTAAATTGTAACACGACAATTCCGTGATTCTTGGCGGGTTGTCGCACGTCGTGGATGTATCTATAGTAAAGTTTAGTAAGAATTAAACAAGCGAGAACGTCATTAAAGGAAATATTTGATTCATCCTGCTAAATTTGTTGACGTCGAATTCGTAACCCAATTAATTTTTACGAAGTCAAATAGTACGTATTGTTCTACGTCTTTCTCAAGACTCGAGTAAAATGTTATGTTCAGGTTCTTTTACTACGTTGAAGATGTTTGTTTGTTTGTTCGTATTATTTTCGTAAATCTTGTTTTGATGATTTCTTCATCTACTTGATTCGTAATAAGTTCCTTCAAATGGTCATTTCACAAGACTATTCACTTGTTTTCCCCTTTTATTTGCTCCGGGTTAGCGAGAAAAGCCGAGAAGACGAGAGAGAGAGGAGAGTAGACAAGTTAGGAGAGTTTATTTGTTTTAGAGACGACGAGAGAGAGGTTTTACCGAATTTAGCTAAAACTTTTGGCTTTCAGATTGCATCCCGATTTCGAATTGCAATCGAAAGATCGATTGTCGTTTGTGTACGTGCCGTGGAAGAGACACAAAAGAAACATTCACTGCTA
>NW_011338463.1:16203-19383 GCF_000735185.1 Notothenia coriiceps
GAATTACTGCTTTTTCAACGCTGTCTTCGTTGCATTCATCTGGAGGCTCACAGTGAACTTATTGGCTCTGCCCATTCACTTTGAAGGGCGGTGACGTCACGCTTCACCAAACTGCCATTGTGGGAGCAAAGGTAGCTTTTCTCGGTTGGTGCTCGCTGCAAAAGTTGATCACAATGTTCTACTTTTGAAGCTTCGACGGAAGCGTCAGCCAATCAAATCATATGCCAGTACAAGCTCTAGCCAATCAAACCGCTTCCTTGTTTGTCCGGGGCGGGAGATTCATGTGATTGGTTGTTGGTCGAGTTTCAGACACGCCCACCGGCAAGCTTCAACGCACGCCGCCGTGTGGACGCGGCCGTAACAGTGAAGCTTCACTTCATGAGAAAAACATGCAAATATATATGAATTGCTATAAACATGTTAAAGTTGCCTTTCTGATGCTGTAACTATACTGCTGGAATATAACAGCTTGATTGTTGAATGAAGAAAATGTATATATACAATATTTTCAACATTATTTCATTGAACATTGAACTGAATGAAAGGGCGACAATAAAAAAAAAGATTTATTTAAAAAGGAATCTCATGGCTTCAACCTCATCACTCAACAATTGCCACCTGTCATGTTGTATGCCTGCAGTGGATGATCTAATAAAAAAAAAAAATTATATATATTATATATATATTTTTCAATTAGATTCAAACATCAAAAATATATATTTATTTCTAAATCAGAAGCATCCAGACTTGAAAAGAGACTGAATTGGGCCTATTGAGAGGAAATCAACAGATGGATGAAGAATAGTTTCTTCTTTGCAATAAAACGCATCTTATGCAATTTTTTAGGAACTACCGGATTTCTTTATAAGAAAATGGTCAACATATTCTAAAAAAAAACCTTCATACTGAACATCGTTACATTATCTATTGATGCAGTTCTGTCAGTAACACAGCATCAGCATCTCTAATCTTTTGACTGTTATGACGTTTCATCTGCTAATCTGATATGAATGAAAAATATTTAAAAAGTATCAAAATAATTTCATTTGGGATCAATAAAGAGCCTATCTATCCATCTATTCACAATATGCGTTTACTTTTTCTACCCTTGACTATGTGACTGATGACATCAACTCTTCACTGTTGGTTAGCAGAAATGCTTATGGGTAACCTTGTACATATCTATGTGAGATATTATTAATATATAATTCATATTTAAATCCTTTTTATGTGTTTTGCTATCTGGGGCGGGTATAGTCAGACTCAGGCTGCAGTGGAAATGTAATTTAATTGGTTATTTAGCAGGCAAAATGCACATTAATGAACACGTAAAACAATAAAACGTGTCAAGCGTAACTATGCCAGATTTAGCTTTGAGCTGCTCATTTCCATCCGCAGTCCCTCAAAGGACCCATTGTTCCTGAAGGGTTTAAAGGATGTTTTATCCATGCTCAGTTTAGTTCCTACAGTAGCTGGACGTCTGCATGACCCCACTTTGGAGAAACAGACAGGAGTACTAGCACAGAAGCTTCACGTATTTTAGCTACCTAAAATCGAGGCCCAACCTAAAAAAATATCCGTTTAATCATTTAATTTAGAGTATTTTCACTGTTTCACCTTGACGTCACACACTTTCTGAAGGGGAACGTTATCTACCGTATGACCTCTTCAGAGCCACCAGACTCCATCAATACAAACACATGGAACACAGGAGCTGCTACGATTGCTTCGTTTTTTTGTGCTTGTGTTATTAATTGTTTTACAGACTTAATTCAGGTTCACCTCAGGTTTGAGATCATGTATAAATATTCTAAATATAGCAAACACACTTCAACCATTATTGATTTCTACTAAACCTCATACAAGCCCAGTTCCAAAAAATCCAAACAAATCCTTCAGGATTACAATTCAATGAGCAGAAGAAGTTGGTGTATGAGCAGCTGCAGGGGCCGCGTAGCGAAACGTAATCAGATTAGTTCACAATTAGATTTCATGTGCTGTGACCAGGGTGAACTAAGTGAAAACAAATGACTCCCTTATTGTGTTTCTCAATACCCACTTAAACAGGAAGCACTGCTGCTGGACCTTGTGTGCGTGTGCGTGCGTGTGTGTTACAGCCTCACCCTGACAGTGTGGGCCTGTCCCAGCCGTACAGGATTGGCCAGCTTGACCTGGATCTGAGCGCAGTGGAAGGAGCCGAACACCCCCACCACCTCCAGCAGACCATCGTCCAGCCTGCGGGGGGACGGGGGACGGACACATGAACACTTCATATACAAGTGCATCAACAATGACTCTTTTTTCCTCCTGCTTTTGATATTTCAGTGATGCGTTCACTGAGGCTCACAGTAAGGCTCCACCTTATGAGGAAAATATGTGAAAAAGGCAGATCTTAAAAAGATATTAATTACGATATACATATTAAAGTGTACTCAGTTGTGTTTTTCTGATCCTTTCACTATACTGCTAGAATAAAACACATTGCTTGTTGAATTAAGAAAATGTTTATTTTCAACATTTATTTATTGAACATTATACTGAATGCAAAGGGCGCCAATAAAAAATAATAATAGTTACATTGCAGTTATTTTACTGATCAAAAACTATAATTTCAATAAGGCACCCTCTCACAATGTGACAATATGCTTAAATAGTTCTACAAATATTTTTTGGACAGCTCATTAGTTAAGATTCAACTGTATTGCTTTGTCTCAAGGTATTTACCAGATTATTTAAGGGTCAAATCCTGAGCATACATATTCTCAACATGGGCTTATTGTGAAGCATCTGATTAATATCTACACACAAAGCAAAACTGTTTAATATCACCGAACAGGCTGTTGACATGATGCCAGTCTTACCGTGTGGGGGGGCACGGTTCATCCCCCATCCCCTCCCAGAGTCTGCAGCCTCCGCCCCAGTAACCAATGTTACAAACTATGATGCCCTCCAGACTGGGCAGCGCCACCCTCTCCCCATCCAGCTCCAACTACACACACACACACACACACACACACACACACACACACACACACACACACACACACACACACACACACACCACACACACACACGTATAGTAGTACGTACGTACGTACGTACGTAAGTACGTACGTACGTAACGTACGTACGTAACGTTAACGTAACGTAACGTAACGTAACGTACGTAGTAGTAGTAGT
>NW_011338463.1:19390-32315 GCF_000735185.1 Notothenia coriiceps
ACACACACACACACACACACACACACACACCCACACACACACACACACACACACACACACACACACACACACACACACACACACACACGTCAAACCAGTCATGCTCACTCTTACATTGCAAAGAAATGACACACAGCTTACACAAAACATAGCATAGCAAAGATAGTCTACAGATATATATATATTTCACTGTCAAAGCGTATACATTTTACATTCTATTTTTGTTTTATTTTTCAAATAGTTTCTCTTGTTTTATTTCCATATAATGTGCAATGACTTGTTTATATGCTGCTGTGACGAAGAACAATTCCCGAATTGGGATCAATAAAGTAAATCTTATTTTATCTCATGGCATAGCGAAATAGGGGAGTAGAAATAAAGTGCTAAAGGATTATGTACTAAATGATGTAAATTAGTTGGCATTTGGCACTTCCAGTTCCCTCGTTTCAAAGTCAATGCGTTTTTAAACAATTCAAGTGTTTATTTTGGTATTCTGCCTTATTTAGACAGATAAACGTAGCGGTAATATTGAATTGGGGAGAGTGAGATAAAGAGTTGAATGACATCAAACAAAGGTTCCACAGTTGGAATTGAACATGATTCGGAGCCACTTCCCAAAGCATTCCGCGTTGTTAAAGTTAAAAGAGAGCAAGCCTGCCCGAAACTTTCTATTTTCACCCCGGTTGTTTAAGCCATGTTAAATAATTTCTTATGACTGCTTGTTGAGAGGCAGATATCTTCCTGATGAAGAATTAAAGTGATCCCCACCCCAGCCCAGTACATCAGGAATAGGAAAACATTGTTTGAATCTGTGTGAGTCTCCTTTTGAACTGCACAGGCGAAGAGAGCATGAACATGACGCTTCACATGCACAAAGCTACTGTACCTCGATCCTCTTATCCAGATCCTTACATTCCTGCACTAAACAATCTTTGGTGCCATACAGGAAATATACAGTCTGGGGAGAAACACACAGACAGAAATAAGGGCATTAGTGTGATCATTTTGTGACTGGGACAGAAGCATATTCAAGGGCAATGCAATTCCACATACGGATTCAAATGCAGCAAACAACAGCATCTGTGTATGCAAAGAGCCTTTCAGACTCTCACCTTGTTGACGATGCGGCTGGAGAAGAAGGAGGGCGTTTTCTCGCGGTGTGCGTGGAAGTTGAGCGCCATCAGAGCGTCGGGCCCCACAGAGAAGTAGTTGTTCATGGACAGGACCTGAGGAGTGTGTTTCATATGTGTCAGAGGCCTCAATCACACTACTATGTTTAAGTGAGGAGAAGTGTTAATAACAGCAGATCAAACTCACCTTTGGTTTCCGAAAGTACAGGCCTTTTGAAGCCACCTGCACTTTCCACCTAAGAGTAGACAGAGCATTAGCTAGGATTTCCTAAATACACATGGACATGAATACAATTTTTGTGGAGAAATGTTGAATCTTTTTATTTAATTAATGATGGCGTCTTTAAAAGGTAGTCTAAAAATAACAGAATTGGCTTTACCCACAATGTGTACGTTATTGAACTTCCCCCTTATTTATAAAAACATCAAGAATCAAAAGGATTATGACCTGATTTCCAAAATAAACATGGATTAGATGAACACCAATTTAAATTCTGTCAAGTCTTTGACTTTTCATTTCATGTGGATATCAGTGTTGATGACAAATGTAGTCAATACTTTATACTGCTGTCTAGTCTGGAATTATTCCAGTGAGCAATATCAATATCATTTAAAATAATGAATGTAATACATTGCACATCTCAGGTGATAGACTGGTTTTCATTATAAATATGTTTATAAATACTAATACTGCATTGAATGTTCTGTATTTTAAAACATGTTTACACCCCACCCCAGGGATAAGTAAAGTGTTCTGATCCTGATGAGTCTACATTCCTCAGTGATGGTAAAGTGACGGAGAAAGTAGAGTTCTCCTGCTCACAGAGCCGTGACTACATGTACCAGGATGCATTGCGCACAAGCCTCTTACGCAGAGAATCCCTACACAGCTTCTTGTACTTCTAAAAGAACAGTGTGCTGATCATTGTTATCACAGTGAAAACACCTGACTGACCCACCTGTCCATTTTGACCACCTCGGCATCGAGGATGTTCCGGAGAACCTGTTCCACGGGGATCTCTCCGGCATACCCCGCACCCCACCCTAGAGTGTTGGAGAGGTCATTTCCTGTCCCCAGAGGAAGGATGGTCACCCGGGGCATAAACTGGTCTAGACCCTGACACAGAGAAGTGATGCTACAAATTCAAAGGCTGTATCGTCATCTACACAGTAGCTGCAGTGTAGTTATATAATAAACAGCTTTTTTATTTGATTTTTCTTGAATAAAGGGCAGGTCAAATAAGATGTTCTTCTCCCTGCTCCTTTAAATCATGGTCCTACAAAAACTGCATAAAGGATACATGTTTTGCTTTATAATAATTGCCATGTGTGGAATACACTAATACATGATTGAAACAATAAAACAAATACAAAAACTATATATATATATATAGAATAGTGCAAGAAGAAACAGAGAAGAAAAAAATAGTGCAATATACGCAGGTCATTAAACATAATGCCACACAGCAGCACATACAACATCAATAAATAAACAGCCCTCCCACCTTCAGCTTCATGGTATCGATGGCGTCCAGCACCCAGCCCACCGTGCCGTCCCCCCCACACACCAGCACCCGGACGCTGCCGGGGGGCAGCAGGGTGCACAGCTGCAGAGCTTTGGAGGGAGTCAGCTCAGACAGGTCAAACACCTGGAGAGGAGACAGGTTCGATTCATGATTTGAGCAGAAATCTAGACTCATCACCTGGCTTTTAAAACAAAGGATGACATAGAAAAGGAGAAAGGAATATTTCAACCCCAAAATGACCATTTGTATATCCATTCATCACCGTGTGTTACCTCGAAACTTGTCTTGCATGCCTCCAGGGTGAACACACACAAAAAAGTAAATAACTCTTCTTTCTCTGGAATCTCACTTTTCTTTTGGGCTTGCACGGATTGGGTATTCAGAAATGTATAGAAGTGTATACTGTATATAATAATAACAATTATAATAATAATAATAATAATAATAATAACAATAATAATAAATGAGACTTGAACTATAATGCACCACTTGTGTTTTTGGATTCTTTTTTTAACTAGGGAGGCACACAGGGACAATTATGTTGTTGTTTTTTAAAGAAATCATGGCAACAAGTGGTGTGTGATTGATGTACAGATGGGTATTTCCAGGCAGGAGAATCCCTTTAAATGGTTTTGTCTAACTGAGACAAAAATAGTCTGACCTGCACAGGATTCAGAACGGTGCGAAATTCTCCCAGCAGAGCCTCCCCCATGTTGTTGCCGCTGCGTGTGTTAGCCAAGACCAACACTGGAGTCCAGCCACTGCCACAGCAAGATGCCAGCTGCAGAAACACACAAGAAACACACAATTGCTTGAAACTGCTCCAGGACCCCACCCTGACCCACAGCCTGAGCCCAGTGTCTCTCACCTGGCTGTACTCCTCAGGCTGCCTGCGGCGCAGCTTGTTGACCTGGTACAGGTAGTGAGGAGGGATGATGAGGCTGTGGAACTCTCCCAGCTCACACTGGTCTGCATCCGGCAGGCTGTCCATGCAGTCATCGTGCACCGTGTTCTGACACCACACACACCTAGGGAGGAGGACACAATGCCATCAGAAAAGGCAAGAAATGACACAGAAGAGCTGTGGAGGAAGCAGAACCCTGAATGTTTCCCAGCTGCAGAGATGCAGGTCTGTCCCTGACCTCATCAGGATTAGCAGAGTCATTTATCAGACAAAACGAGATTAAGCATCATGTGCCCTGCAACCATAGAGAGGTCCATTAGAGGAAATTAAGGACAGATTAAAATGAAATGTTGTTGCATCACCATATGGTATGACAGCCTTAGAAGGGCAGAAAGGAAGACAGCCTTTCTATAGCAATCTACAGGCATGTCAGTGTCTCTTTCTCCTTGCAAAAAGAGCCAACGGCACATATTTGAAGCACACACAGCTGCAGATGTACAGTGGGCCTCATACTGTTGCACCCCCCACGCTACCTGAAGTCGCAAAGCTTCGGCTGGGTGCCACACTGCTGTCTGCACACTGCACAGTAGCTGGCGAGGGGGACGTTTCCGCGCACCCAGCGGTGCTCCATGCCCCCCCCTGGGCCGCAGGGGGCCATGATCTCCTTGCACAGCAGGATGCGGTCGGCCCGGCGCAGGCACTGCTCGTCGGCGCACACCCCGCAGCAGTCGCAGAAAGCCCCCTGCAGGATGTGCTGCGAGCAGACGCAGCAGTAGGTGGGCTTGTTGAACAGGTCTGTGTAGTGCCAGCCGTGCTTGCTCTTACGGAAGAAATCCTTCATGTGCGTTTTCCGCTTGGAGCGCTGCGCGCTGCACCACAGCGTGATGATGACCGGCACGATGACGGCCAGAGAGGTCCAGAAGAGCAGCGTCCACTCCTCCCGGGAGCCGCAGTCGTCCGGTACCTCTTCCCCCTCCTTATACATCGCTGCTTGTCGGTAGTGACGGCGGATGCTAAAAAACGGAAATCAGCCTATGTAAACAACAGAGAGGAGGATAGACGGGACGCGCGCGACATTCTCCCCGCGACATGCATGTTCCCAGACACTCACAAACCGCTGCCACTGATATCAGCTCCGATTTAAACAGGTTTCTGGAGAACTAGCTTATAAACAAGGAGACCGCGATGTGACGTTGGGCCAATGAGCTACCTCGCGACCTTAGCTTCAGAGAGTGTTTAAACGTCAAGATGACTCCCTGCACCAACAGGGAAAACACACTTGCGCAAAACGGTGTGCCCTAGATCAGACCGTTGACAGCACAACCATATCTGATCCATGCATTCAGCAGGGATGGCTGGAGTATTCAATCCAATCATTCTACTAGAGGAACAATCATTTAAGCACTTTGCACTAAATTATCTAAGAGGATCAAAAGCTTCGATGTCTTGCTGAGTCGCCCCATCAGTGCCGTAGAAGAAGGGAAAACAGGGTTGGTTGTATATTTGTCAAAGGGTGTCAAAAACGATGGGGTTGGTTGTCACTGTTATTTTAATGCGGGATAATAAAAAGTAAGAAGTACTGGATA
This sequence comes from Notothenia coriiceps, assembly GCF_000735185.1. Lineage (NCBI taxonomy): Eukaryota > Metazoa > Chordata > Actinopteri > Perciformes > Nototheniidae > Notothenia > Notothenia coriiceps. Next base: position 24,537 of record NW_011338463.1, read on the forward strand.
TTTACATTTTGACATAAAAAACACAAAAATGTCCTCTTACCATAATATCAAATGTCTTCTCCTAAAAGGATCATGTGGGTGACGGCCGGGTGACCTCAAATCTTAAAATTACACTACTTTTTTTTTGCCAACTATGATTGAGATCTTATTAATGCGACAGCCAACCCAATACAACAATCTAGTATACTCTATAACAAGTAAAAGTCCTGCAAAATGTTACTTCACTATGAGTACAGAGTTGTTATGCAGAATAATGTACCTGTATTAGGTTTTACACACTGATGCATTTTATGTTTGTAGCTGCCTGGTGGAGATCTTTGTTTGGTGGTTTCCAACCGATGTGTCAGCCCCCCAAAGGACCAGAAGGCTGATGTGGTTATGAGATGGTTCATGTGAGAGGAAAGAAGGAAATACCTCTCAGAAGGCTCTTTTTGCTGGAACTGCTGGACAATTCAGACATACATTTAAAATCTTTAATTTAACAGTTACTGCATCAGTCAAATAAACTTAGAGCATTAACAATATTTTCCTCTGAAATGGGGTGGAGAAGGAGATATTTCAAAATGCAACACTAATTAAGTAAATGTAGAGCTTGTAGGTTACCATGGTTCATTGCCATTACAGTTGTTGCTAATGTTCTGCAGGTAGCCTATGCCTTTATGTTTAAAAAATCAGACACAATACATGGACTGTCGACCTCCAGCAATTGAAGTACAACAAAATGAAGGATAACAAACTAAATGTCACTTTTATATTTCTAACTTTAATTCAACAACCTATTATAAAATACTCGATCAAATGTGAGATATTTCGGTTATTTCCTGTTTACTTGCTGACATATAAGCGAACACGGAGAATAACACGGATCACCTCTAGTCTTTTATATAATCTCTGATCCTGACCTCCTGATGTGCATCCTGCTGCCCAATATCGCGCATGCGCTCTGCGCTGCATCGTCATTTCATAGCGTGTGAGAAAATCTCAATGAGGAAACAAAAGCTTTTCGGTCATGCCTCAGATATCAATCAGAGCTAGATTATCATTAAAGTGCGCACACTGCGCGAGACACAGGCAGCAAGAAGCGGAAGCGCATCAGTGACGCACAATGACGTCCCCCTTCGGACAGTGCTCCCATCCAGCATAGAGGGATGCATAAAAAAAAAAAATAGGAAAACATGGTAGGGGATACATAGGCAGGAATGTGATTTAAAGAGTAAAACAATAAAGCAATACAAATAATTGAGGTGACATTTTGAAACTCCATAAAATCGTTATGATCCATTCTTTTCTCCCCAGGCACTGTACAATAGATGCCCACTGCTACTAGTGCTAGGCTCCTACTGGGATCAATGCAGATGTAAAATGTCACTGTGTGTGCTGTGTGTGCATTTGTGACCAATAAAGAGGGTTTCATCCTCCAATTCTATTCTATCTAACAGCAAAGTGCGATGAAAATATTTACACAAACATAAAAACCATTATGTAAAATAAGATTAAAAAGGTGTGATTCAGGCTACTTGTTTAGAAATGTTGCCTCCATGAATCCCAGTGCAACCATTAGCCTACTCATATTTAAATGATAGACTTATTTCCTAAGCTAATTTTGTGTTTGTTGGTAAAAGGTTATTTATATCCTGATAACAATCAATGAATCAAAAGTTCTGACAAAAAACCCAATACAATTCGGTTCCACAAGGCAGCTGTGCGTATTATTTATTCTGCAATTGTGTTGCAATGGAAGCACTTTAATGTGTTTTTCGGGAGGGACTCTGCAGGAAGGGCAATTATTTCAATACATCATGAAAAGACCCCTACACATCAGTATTCATAGCATGAATTCCAAACTGAGGACATTATGAACAGAAAAACACAAAAAAACTGGTGGTCATACAGGAATTAAAGTGTTTAAAAAATTGTTGTTGTTTAAAAACTTTTGAATAATTTCATTTCATTACAAAACTGTCGACATTTTGAGTAAGTAATATTTTGCTAAAAATAATCAAATAATTATTTCCAAGTTTGTCTGAAGTTGCCCATCGTAGATTGAAAGTGTGTTACTCCGTGGTAATTCAATTAATGACGACTTTATTATATATGTAGGACTAAAACTGAGGCCCCCCTTACAAAGCATGGTTACTTATAAGAAATTCTCATTTGTAGGCTTATGTTGTTTTTAAGTGATTTTAACCCAAAATATGATCGAAGTACCAAAACCAAGTGGTATGGTCGGTAATTCAGCGTTGACAGGAATGAAAAAGAACCTTATGACAGATCAGATGGAAAGGTATTTGGTTGAATAGATGAACGTAAGGATAGACGGGCACATTAACATTTCAACATGGTATACTGTGTAGCCTATTTAATACCTGGCCATTTCTCAAAGTGCTACATTTGTTAAAATGGTCTCCTGTCTCTACATGTCTGTTTTCATCGCCATCTAGTGGAGTGCCTCCCACATTTTACAATCCATATCTTTAAAGGCAGATTTCTCAAAATCTGTTTTCTTCTCATGAGCCCAAATATCTCACTGCAGTTTAGACCAAACCTTCCACTTTCTTTCTCAGCTATATTCTGAAGCTTTGTTCACATATGATCCATAGCCCTATATTTTCTTAAATTGTATTCCTGAATACGTGTTGCTTTTCTTTATGGCTGTTAACTGTTTTTTTTATGATATACGGAGTGATAAAAGGATATATCACAAATTCCCTTTGTAAAAAGCTTTGACCCCAATATGTCAAAAATATAACAAGAATTTCAAACCTGATTCATCCAATGTTCTGATGCTGTTTTTTTTATATATAAAACAACAAACGTATAATTAAAAAAGAATGTAACTCTAAGTCATCAACTGAGGAAGTTTCATGGTGATATGTATATTTTGTTTACCCTTTACACCTGTAGTGTCTCCCATTAAGACTTATGCGAGGAGATAAGATTCTGGGAAATTTGGTTGAAATATCTCCTCAGTAACATGAGCAGGTCTGAGCAGTTTTTATGTGACGTACAGTAGGAGGAGAATTTCCCCTTTCACCCCCTCTGGACTCAAGTCTGGACCTCATTTCAGAGAAGGTTCAGAAGCAGAAACAAGAAGAAGAAGAAGATGAAGAAGCTGGTGGTGTTTTTGCTCTGCATGGTCCTGCTGACCCTCTACACAGGTAGGACACTCAGAGATTTACCTGAGGGAGCAGTAGCCTGTCATGATAAATTATGGGAGACATCTTAATTGAAATAAAACCCTTTTTCCCTGCAGAGAGGAAGTCAGTTGTAGGCGCAAACTCTTCAAAATTACCTTCCAACGCATATCCAAAACCTATTCAAAGTTAACTGAAATTTGCTCTTGAACAAATGTTGTAGTATGTGCATGATTTTGCTTTCTTTTGAAATGTACTGTACACCCTGAACTCAGGATCACTGAGAGTGCTGGCACTGAGTCAAATGAGTTTGAACACACTGAAGAAGAAGAAGTGTTTTATAACCACCTGAAAAACGTCTTGGGTGCAGATGCCTGCAGATGCCTGCAGATGACTTTAGCAGGGTGTTAGCTGGAAAGCAAAACGAGATGTAAACAGAATAGAATGATGGTGATCTCATTTATCAAACAGTTTAGATTTTGAATTTAGTGCATCTTTCTTTTGTAGTATGATGTTAAAGTGAAGACAGGCCACGGGATCAACATATCATTTTTGCACAAGTGCATGACCATGTCCAGTTGATTTCATTTCAGCATGCATTGTTGCTTAGAACACAAAGTGCACAAATGTTAATGAGGTAGCTGCAGAATGTGTGTGTTTGTTGCCACGTCACGGTGAGGCCCGTGCAGCAGCTCCAGCCTGGTGTTGACAGAGCTGGGTTCATTCACAGCAGCTCCTCTGGCAGGAGAGGCTTCAAGGTCACGTGATGCATGGACCGACTCCCCGGGGAGCGAGGAGCATGAATGGGCACTTTGTTACCTTCCACCAACCATACAGGCCTGAGAGAGGGAGATAGATAGCGTGTGTGTGTGTGTGTGTGTGTGTGTGTGTGTGTGTGTGTGTGTGTGTGTGTGTGTGTGTGTGTGTGTGTTTGAGCAGCTCTTTTGGGGCTGGGGAATAAACAGCCTCACATGGACTAGCTAAAGCGTTTGGGTCAGCCTCAGCTCACAGCAGCAGAAAGTGGAGAGAGAGTTATTCATGGATCTGAACACAGCACCCAAAGAGAGGAATGGTAGTGTGATCAGCCAGCCAACATACAGAAAACAACTGGGTTAGTCCACACACTCAAACATACAAACATTTGAGTTTACAAAAATTACAATATATTTTTTAGGGCTGCAACCAACAAGTATTTTCTTTATAAATATCTCATTAATCTGCGGTTCGTTTTTTTGAGTACTCAATTAATTGTATGTTCATAAAAAGTCCGAAAATTGGGGTAAATATCCATCCCAATTTCAAGGTGATGTCTTAATTCTGTTAAACATGTTCTAGTCCTATTGTGTTAGCCCAGACCCAAAGACATCACTTTCATATGACATAAAACACAGACAAGAAGGAAATCTGTGGAACAGTGAAGATGAATCAGCATGAGAGTAAACTTTGAATCTCTCTGTAGTCAAACTCTCCTTTCTCTCTCCCTTAGATGCCAACCCTATCATCAAGGAGAGCTTTGCTAAGCAGCTGCTCCGCAGCAGGAGGCAGGCCGGATACCCCGACGAGCCCATGAGGGTGAGCTCCACCAGGAGATCCTCTTCACTACTGACCTTTGACCTTACCTTATCTATAAACCTGTATTTTAAACTTCCCTTACTAAGCACTTTATGAAGAATTAATTCTGTTACTCATTTATAAATAAGTTTTAAGTGTTCGTTAATGTTTTTGACACAATAAGAATTCCTGCAATGAAAAATCCATTACTGCTATTTAACAGTAAATAATGCTGGATAACGCTTCACGCATATTAATCATAGTCAGGGGCGGTTCGAGGGGGGGCCAGGGGGGTTTGTTTCCCCCGGCTTTACAAATAAGCCTATGTTTATTATTATTTTTTAACGCAAGCCGTCATCGCCACGGAGGAGCACACAGCCTCTGTGAGCGAGCGAGACAGAGAGAGAGCGCTAGAGAGAGCACACCTTTATCTATTTAATATAGTTGTAAAAAATAAAGTAAGAAATCATTCCAATGTGTACTATCCTCCTGAGAACCAGAAAGAAAAAGGCTTAAATGTTCCTTTTTTTTTTAGATCACACAAGTCTTTAGGGTGTTATTAACATAATGACCAACAAAAACTAAAAATACATATTTTTATTTTTGTTTTATTGTGTGTCCTCTGTAGAGGACATCAGGTGTTGGTTATGCGAAGCATAGTATACAAACAACATTAACATACTAGTACATTTAGACAACATTAGAGCACAACAACAAATGCAACAAATATTGTAGTACTCCATCCTTTTTTTAAATGCAGAGATACATCTGATACTTGAGGCACTTGATGTATGTTTTCCCACTGCATCCGGGATGCAGTGGGAAAACATACATCAAGTGCCTCAAGTATCAGATGTATCTCTGCATTTAAAAAAAGGATGGAGTACTACAATATTTGTTGCATTTGTTGNCATTAAAGCCTTCTCTACTCTGTGTGTGTGTGGAATGAGCCATTTTGTGTGCGTGCGAGAGAGAGAGAGAGCGCACCGGTACCGGAGATCGTAGTTGTTAGCTTCTGGTGCTAGCGAGCTACGCTAACGGATATAAAGAGTTTTTTCAACAACAAAGTGGAGGAGAGTCCTCTCCTGTCAGACTGAGAGGCTCAGTGAACTAAAGGACCCTCTGAGTGTTTAGATAGTTAACTTTAGTCTAAGTTATCTCAGTGGATCTCAAACGTTTTGGTCACCATTAATGTAAACAATTATTTCCGAGGCACACGTTTATATGATCATTATAGTTATAAAAAAATAAGAGAATAAATTAAAAACAGGTATGAAATACTATTAAAAGGGTGATTTGTAAAATATCCATAGAAAAAAGTAAATCTGTTTACAGTTCTGTTTCATATGGATGTTGAGAGATGTATCCATAGATCTCTTTATGTTGCTCTCAAAGTGCACCAGATTGATGCTTTTAACTTCAATATTTAAAAATAAATCTTCCCGGGGAGCTTGCCCCCAGACCCCCCTATGTGAGGTCCACACACCACCTATAAAAATAGCACTTTACCCCTGCTTACACCTATATGCCTCGAGCCTCCATTGTAACTGTCACAATGTGTATTTGCGTGGGGATTGTTGCAGTAGAAAGTTCCTCTGTAGTGCCTGGTTCATTAATGGGAAACCCTAAATGTTTGAGCACCCTCTATGAAACGTCAAGCTACCCCACACCACCCCAAAATAAATATCTGGCGCCGCCACTGAGCCTGACTATTTGTGTTGGGGGGGCCCGACTTATTTTTTTCTCCAAAGGGGGGGCCCTGACAGAAAAGGTTTGGGAACCCCTGATATATATTATTCTGAAATGGACCAATCTTTTACTTTTGATACTTTAAATGATCCATATCCAGGCAAAAATATCCTTTTCTTCCATTGATTTCCACTCAACCAAAGTGCAATGAACAGGTTACTCCTATCTACTCTTTTCCTCTGGCTTCCCTTGGTCACCCAATACCCAAAACCGCGTTTAAAATAAAAGCATAAACAATTACTTTCACTTAAAGGTGGGTTAGGTCATTTTGGAACAACCAGCTGGAGTGCGCTAGTTGAAAATTGGGCTTGTTAACACATGAATACTGGGTAATGTATTTGTACATGTATATTTAAGAAGTACAATATAAAACAAGCACAAGTTTCATGTGTGGGTCATATTCCATTACACTTTTAGAATTTGCTGTGGGCCAATTAAAAATGGAGTAGCCTACAGGCCGCAGTTGGCACCCGGGTCGTGGACACCTAACGCATGAGGCAGGGAAAGGCCCTGGTTAGGGCCTTCCTGGCCTTTCAGCATTCACCTCGAGCCTGACTATATTTACTCTGATACTTGGAAGCTATCACCCAATTTAAAAAACAAAAACAATTTATGAAATGATGTGTTTTTGAAAGATATAAGAATGTAACCCCCTAATAAATGGGGTTATATATACACGTTCATTATTAGAAGATCTAAAGTTTTACATTTTGTCTCACTCCCATGAAGCATCCCAACACATAATGAATGCTCAATGATATGAATGATGTCGTTTCAACTAAATTTGATATTTCTCATGAGATTGGAATACAATTTATAAAGCTATGATTATTATGACATAACACTATGATCAGTGGCGGTTCTAGACCAATTTGACTGGGGGGCCAGGCTGGGGCCAGTTATTTTCTGAGGGGGGCACAATAAATGCAGGAAGAAAAAGACAAAGACAGTACGATAAGAAAACAATGCAATACAGTTATTGGTATTTGTTTCAGTACACATATTTATTTCAGATACCGATAGTTACAGTTTCTACGCTCTAATGCAGGGGTGTCCAACCTTTTTTAGGATGAGAGCTACTTTCAAAAGATAAAACAAGTCGTGAGCTACTTTTACTCCTCTTTCTTTTGTTTTTTGCAGTGTATATTTAGCATATTTTAACATTATTATATGCTTACCTTTAACCTTTGTGTGCTGTTTGGGTCTGTGGGACCCGTTTTCAGAGTTTACTAAAATAACATGTATTCAATTTAATTATTTTAACCTTCTTTATTTGGGGGTGGACCTCACCTCCTCTAGGGGGGTCCGGGGGCATGCTCCCCCGGAAGATTTTTCTTTTTCAATA
>NW_011338463.1:32360-52607 GCF_000735185.1 Notothenia coriiceps
CCTTTATGCCTTTTATGTCTCGCACTCGTCTCATTGACTAAAGGAACATCTGATGTTCCCTCCTGAAAGGTGTCGCTGAGCAGTGCCGTGTGTGTGATGTGTGTAGGTGTAGCAGATGTTTGGTGTGCCGATCGATGGTCTCGTCGCGTGTGTGTGTGCGTGTGGTTGCTACCTGAGTAGTTGTCTTGTGCTCGAGGCTCTGCGCAGGTAGTGCCGGGATCTGCCGGCGCGTCCCACTAAGCAGCAGGTGTCGAGGCCAGGAGCAGGGGGGGCGCGCGCTGCTTGGCAGCGAGCCTGCAGAGGAACCCGAGCCCGAGAGGAGAGCCCCCCAGGGGGAGAACCACGAGAGCTCCCCGCTGCTCCGGAGGGTCCCCCAGGTGGCCCGCGGGCCCCGGGACCCCCCTGGAGTCTCCCGGGTCCACGCGCCCAGTCCTCGATCTTACGACTCTTTTGGTATCTCCGTGTTTTGGACTGCATAAGCCCTGATGTCTTTTTGCTGCTTTCAGTTGAGCAACATACCCCATGTGGTGTGAGTTAACCATACCCTTTGTATGTGACTTAACTCTGCTCCTTCTTGCAAGAATACATTATACCTGATTATTGATTCTCATAGCTGGCGCGAGTGATTATTCTTCCTAACAGTTACACAGCAAAAATCGTTATGACATCACAAAGTGGCCAAAATCTGATAAAAAAAAAAAAAAAAAAAAAAAAAAAAAAGAAGCTCCATTTTCAGACAGGGAGTTTTTTAATAAATGGATCAGTGACAAAAAGAGGAGAATCTTGTTCCTGAAACTTTCAGAGTCTGCTTTCCACAAGGGGGAAACGGCATGTTGATGTAGAAGAGACATGAAACGAAGAGGATTTTGCATAATATGATCTTAAAGACACTTTAACTGTCATATATGGTTTTGTAGTGAGGGCAGTCGTCAAGCAGGGGCTCCTCATTCGGTTTTTGGGCTTCTCCCTTCCTGTAGTTTGTTATATAGTTTTTTTTTCGCACATGAACATGTTGCTGGCAAAGTAGGGCTGTGCGATTATGGCATAAATCATAATCACGGTTATTTTGGCCAATATTGACATCACCATTATTAAATACGATTATTCATTGACTTTGAAAACATCCATTTATTGAACTTTAAAACAAATTAAAATAATAATTTGAACAGGATATTTTTAACAGTTGTATACCCTGAACTTTAAGTATAATTCAACTGAAAAACCAATACAAATTAATTATACATTTATATCTACATTTAAATAAATAATATCAAAATAATAAATACCAATAAAGAAGATCAACACATTTTTTGGAGCACACTTCCACAACCTACTAAACATATATTTTATGATAACTAATGTCACTTACAAGCTATAATGTTTAATTAGACTGCTACACGCAGTGCTCTTATTTTGGTAACCCTTTATCCAGAAACCGGAAGTAGCTAAGAGGCTCCGGCTTCACGAGGTTAGTGAAAGTTGACTGTACGCTAGAGACCGGAGATTAAAGACACGGCAACTAAAGCTTCCCTTGTAACGTGTTTATATGGATTTATTAAACAGACTGCAAGTCACAACACAACCTGGCCGAGAGGGCTTTTAGGGAGGAGCGAAAGCGATATAAGGATATATAACGCAAGACAAATTGAGCATCATTGCGAAAGGAGAATGCAGCAAAATAATCGTTTTATTTCGATTAGGTTGTTTTTGTAATCGTTGCAAGACAAAATCGTAATCGAGATTAAAATACCATTAATTGCACAGCTCTACGGCAAAGGCTACAATCCCTCCTTTTTTACTTCCGTAACTTAGTGGCATCACTATGTAGCTCTCCAACACATTGTACGTGATAGGCTAAGGGGCGGGACTTCTCTAAGCTGTTGACCAATCTGAACAGAGCCGGCCAGCTAACCAATCAGAGCAGACTGGGCTCTGGTTTCAGACAGACGGTGAAAAGAGGTGCTGCAGCATTGGCAGTATGAGAACAATAAAGAGCTTTTTGAACATTAAAGCATGGAGACATGTCCCAGTAGAGACAGTTTGATATGAACCTGGACATGAGAAGTCTCTTTATCACAGATACAAACAGATAAAACAGGAGCATTTTATGTTAATATATATTTCCTCGGAAATAATTGTTTACATTAATGGTGACCAAAACGTTTGACACCCACAGAGATAACTTAGACTAAAGTTAACTATCTAAACACTCAGAGAGTCCTTTAGCTCACTGAGTCTCTCAGTCTGACAGGGGAGGAATCTCCTCCACTTTGTTGTTGAAAAAACTCCTTATATCCGTTAGCGTAGCTCGCTAGCACCAGAAGCTAACAACTACGATCTCCGGACGGTACCGGTGTGCTCTCTCTCTCTCGCGCACGTGCACAAAATGGCTCGTTTAATCCGAGCTTTAATGAAACACAGAGACCCAGACGTAATATTACTGTATCATATTATTTTCGAATCAATAATTTTTCAAATTATGATTTATTTATTTTTTAATCTTTTTTTTTAATAACCATCTTTCATCCTGGTCTCTCGCGCCCCCCCTTTCATGCCTCTGCGCCCCCCAGGGCCACTGCCCTAGGGAATTAAAATTGTTGATATTGATGTCAACTTACATTTTCAAAGCCTTTTAATGAAGTGGACGATTAACAAATTNGTGGAAATTTCTACTGCAACAATCCCCACGCAAATACACATTGTGACAGTTACAATGAAGGCTCGAGGCATATAGGTGTAAGCAGGGGTAAAGTGCTATTTTTATAGGTGGTGTGTGGACCTCACATAGGGTGGTCTGGGGGCAAGGTCCTCCGGGTAGATTTATTTTTAAATATTGAAGTTAAAAGCATCAATCTGGTGCACTTTGAGAGCAAAAAAAAGAGATCTATGGATACATCTCTCTGATGCTTTTAACTTCAATATTTAAAAATAAATCTACCCGGAGGACCTTGNGTTTCTGTTATGGATCAGTATCAACAGTCCTGCCAGTAACGTTACTATATTATCAATGCTACTTTAGTTATAGCCTGATATATGATAGCTAACTTTACAATGTTGTGATGTGACGTTAGCTAACATTCTGTAGCTAACGCCGATCACTCACCAAGATAGCTGCCCAGTTCTCTAGCCTAGCAGGCTCATAATTATAAGGTTGTGGTCCGTCATATGCATTCGAATATACATGTTCAACTTCTTCTGTGTCTTCTGTGTCGAAACTAGCATTGGGGTCCATGTTTATTAATATGTTACACCGGCCGCTCTCCCCCTTGTTTTCCCTTTGTTACGTCACACGCGGGAGGTCACGTGGGGAGGCTTTTTTGATGCGGAAGTAAAAATGTCTTACAAAAACGACGCCAGATGTCACTGTAGTGTATATTTATGTATATTTTTTTGAAAATCTAGTGTATACATCATTTTCCTACACATTTATTCACAGGTGTCTTTAACCTGGAAGTTGCTCTTTAAGTTCTAAGTCAGATTTAAAGGGGCGATTAGAAGGTTTAATATTACACCAACATAAAGTGGGGAACTCACTAGATATGAGACTGTTATAATTTAAGTCCCAAGAACCCTGGTTCAAGCTGTGGAAATGCTGGATTCTGCAAGCAATATTTTTAGACCACTGCCTCTCAAACTCAACCCCCTGTCTGTACTCCAGGCTTACTCTTATAGACGTGTGGCTGAAATACCGGCTGACATCATCAGGGTTATTGTCTAAGACTTTAAAAGCTCTTCCAGTGCCACAGAACCCATAAAACAACTATTTGTTCATAGGCTAAGTGGATTAGCATGATGACATTATTCATTTGCCTTAAATTTAACTTGTTTTATTAAGTTTCTTATTTGTGTTTCTTGTTGCCGAGGATTTTCTTTTTGTTTATTATTGTGTTGACTCTGCTTTCTTGTAAATTAAGTCAAATCCTCAATGTATTTCCAAATAAAAATAAAGGTTGAGTTAAATAAAAAGTGCCCCTCTATCTTAGTTGTTGGGAGTGCTAACACGAATTGTGCATTTTGAGCATTAATCATCGGTCCAAAAGCCCGCGGGAACCCCTCAGAGGAGGGTTTGTGTTCCTCTCAGGAGGGTGTTGGTGGTCACACATGGGATAAAGTCAATGACAAAGCAGTCAGGGACATTCCTGAGAGCTGAGGTCACAGCCAGGGGAGTCACTATGAAATGTCACTGTGATGTGCTGGGCACAGGGGCTGTGGGAGGGGGCTGTGTGAACATGGACCCCGGCCCCTGAAATAAAGTGTGTGTCTCAGAAGAACCCCTCACACATTCCAACAGTGTTTCTACAGTGCCACTCAGGGGCCCCAGTGAACCGGGGCTCTTTGTTGTAGCCTGACACAGACACATAGACACTGTTGTAGGCCCATTGCTGTAAATACTTGTAAAAACAACAGATATTGATGGAGTTCCATGTTATTGTGCTTTTTTATTGACACACATCACTCTCTGGTTCCACAGGTTCCTTCTTTCGCCCGGAGATCCAGCATCCTGGCTGACCTCCATGAGGCGTCCCTGGAGGAGGAGAGCTGTCTGAAGCCCAGCCCCATGCAGATGCTCCGTCCCCAGGTCCAGCAGTACCAGCTGAACAGCAAGAAGCACCACCCGTACCAGCCGCTGTGCCGGGAGCGTGACACCGAGCCGCCAGCGCACGGCAAGAAGTTCTTCTACCAGCTCAACAGCAAGAAGCACCACCAGTACCAGCCGGACCTCAAGGGCCACGATCCCATCTTTGTTAAACCCAGAGAGGTGAAGGCTCCGGAGCTGGTGAACAAAGGGTACAACCTTCCCCCGGTGCTGCAGCAGAAGTGGGTCCGGGACAAGGACTCAGGTTGTCTGACAAAAGTCAAGGATATCACCATGGAGCTGAAGAAGCTCCCAGCGGACCTCAACGGCCACAACGAGCCGGAGAAGGTCCAACCTAAAGAGGATGCTTCACTTACGCAGTCTAATGGAGGCAGCAACGGCAAGTTAAAGATCGTGAAAAACAAAAACAAGAACGGGCGGATTGTTATTGTCATGAGCAAGTACATGGAAAACGGAATGAAAGCGGCTAAGATTAAAAACAGCGGCTCTGACATCGCTGGAAAGCCGCTGCAACCAGCTGACAGCAGCACGGAGAACCACCTCGAGAAAATGAAGCTCGTCAGGAAGCTCGGCCTCATGAACGGATTTGCCAAAAACCCCAAAGACAAAACAACCTTCCCTAGTTCTGGATTTAAAGTGCATTGCCTCAAAGAAAAGCAACAGTCCCCCAAAACGGAGCCAACTGTGACGGATCAGGATAAACCTGTCAGGGTCAGGGGTCAGGGGCAGCTTTCAGAAGATCAGCCTTTACAACTGACAAGTTGTAAAGGCACAACCAAGCCTAATCTGCTCTCGCTGCCTTTGGATAGGGGAGTTCCCTCCCCACTGGACAAAAGAGGGAACCAAGGTGAATTTCAAGGACTGAAGCGACACCTCTCTGACCCAGACAGCGAGGATCATGGGAGTAGTAAGAGGTTTCTGAGCTGCAGGAGTATCAGCCCTCCTCACGCCACATCTCCACCCACCCAAAGCACCAACCAAAACACACACCAGAGTCCCACTGGACTGCAGGACTGTGGGTACGCAGACCAGGAGGAACCTATCGACTTAAGTGTTGTCAAGTCCCGGCCTAAAGCTACGCAGCCTGAAACACAAACTGAAACTGTAACACAATCTGAAACACGCACACATGATGAAACAGACACACACACGGATGTACGGACAGAAACTGAAACTACAGAGGAGGATAAAGTCAATTCATTGTCTGTGTGTAACCATGAGAAGAGAAAAGAGGAGACGTTTCCCTCTCTCCAGCCTTTCCTCGGGAATATAGTGATCACAGACATTACCACGAACTGCCTCACAGTCACCTTTAAGGAATACATTACAGCGTAACGGACCTGTGGAACTGCATACATTTACATTCAATATATTTGTATTTTCAGATGCTTGAATGTACAAACGGACCCTTGATGTTTTTTTCATTTTGTATAGTTCCCATAAAGAAAAAATATCCTTTATTGCGTTTTTGCATATTTCTTTTTATAAGCTCTCTGTTGTTACTCCTGGCGATTTTTTATCACATACGTTACCTAATTTCAGGCCAAATTAGGTCAAATAAATGTCTGAAATTGATTGAAGATGCTCTTATCTGTAATTTGATTATTCACTCAAACTGTTGGCCTCTTTGACAATGCTAAACAAATGTAGGCTTTATGGAGTTTTGTAAAAAAAGATTATATTGAACCATGGTAAATTACACTGTGTGTGTGTGTGTGTGTGTGTGTGTGTGTGTGTGTGTGTGTGTGTGTGTGTGTGTGTGTGTGTGTGTGTGTGTGTGTGTCAGATGGGCCGATTGAAACAAGGATGCATGCTGTTGGACAGATTATGCTATTAGGCATGCTTAAACAAGCAGATCAGAAAAAACTAAGCACCTTTCTGTCAGTAAATGTGATCTGCAGCTGAAAGAAAATGTCTTTCAAATGAAAGATAATAAATGGTTAATGTTTGATATACGCTCTTTTTCTATCTCTGTTCAAAGGGTTCTTTGAGTCATGAATCTCCAGATCTGATCCTGAGCAGTCACCTTCAGCCCTGAGACTTTATTTATGTAATGTTTCCTCGCAGTGCAGTGAATAAGATGGCGTTGCTTCACTTGAACCATATCAGTCACACATCTGTGTTAACACTGTTAGTTGACATGTGTACTCCCAAGATATTACAACATCAGATGGGTGATCTATGATTCACTTTCTCATGTTTCCGTTCTCGGCCTCCCTCACATGTTCTGAGGCGACACAGTTATGTGGAACTGAATGGAACTGTCTTGGTGTCATATTTTACGTAACTTTTGCTACATTGCGCTAATTAAAAGTTTGTAAAAGCACACATTCTTGTCACAATCATATCTGTTCCCTCCTGTCATACATGCCCCTTCTACTTTTGTTTCATTTTCGAAAATCCCTTCCAGCACTTTGAGATCTGAGGTCCGTTGAACAGCTCTGTGAGAATGATTATCAGAAGCACTTTTTATGTTTTGTGTGCAGACAAAAAAATGAAGGCTTCCTATGATACATTTTGCAATAATAAAATTGTTTGCAAGTAAATTATGGACTTGTGTTTCTTGTTTTAGGCACATAGTCCTATATTAAGAACATGGTTATAAACCTTGACATGTGACCTTGGCCTCCTACCGAGAACTTGAGATTTTAACCAGAAAGGGCGGCTGCTACAATGCTCCTAAATGGCCATCCTTACCTCAGAAGATTCTAAATCTGTACATGGCTCTATTTGTGGCTGTGTGTGAGTGCAGGCTGCGGCAGCAAGGATTATTACAGAGCCTGAAATGAGTTTATTTTCAGATGGGCTACCCCGACCAGTATTTGCCTTGTGTGCCTATACTGTAGCTACAGGTCAGTTCACTGCTGCTATGGTAACACCTTTACTTAGAAGTGGATAACAATTTTGATTGTGTTGTATGAATGCAACTGATACAGCAGCGTGGTAAAATGAACATTACATGTCAATGTTTACACATAGTTAGATGTGTGGTGTACAGGGGTTGAATGTAACTGTTTACTACTATATTGTACACATTTTTTAGATACTTGTACTTGAGTACTTTCTTTAATGCCTCTTTTTAATACCCTACTACATTTAACTGACATCATAAGTTGCATTTCACTTAATAAATAATAGAGACATTTGCACACAAAACATAACACATTTATACAAAATGATTTGTATTTTCATAAAACTACTCAACAATATAGGCCTACAAGAAGTCTTAAAAATGATTAATAATGAATTGGTTGATTCACAGAACTATATTTTTCGTTTCATTCATATTCAATGTATATAAAAAAAACAATTCCAACTTCAACTTGTAGGGCTACTTGATTATTTTCAAAGTGATATGAGTGCTTTACTTCAGTAAAGGATATGAATAGTTCTTCCATCCTCTAACTGAGAAAAAGTGAAAGATCTTGAGATGATTGGATTATGATAATAATAGTTTTTAAATGATGTTCATTAAACCAGACACTAACAGATTGGTATCCACTGTGAGCTGGGAATCGCTTTATGGTTTAACAAACACTTATATGAGGATTTCAGTAAAGCTCATAATTGTGACCTGGCAGCTGTTCATGCGTGATGTTACCTGAATAAACCCTCCTGACATGCTGAGTAGCACAGCAGGGGGCTGCGGATTTCCTTACTTGACCTACAGCTTAAATGACATAACGTGGGATATGATTTCCCATTTTCCTGCACGGTTTCACATGTCAGCTATATAATGAGGAAGACAGTTGCTGTTCCTCTCAATAACATCAAGGCGCATTAATGTGAGGAACTCCGTGCTCTGTTGCTGCACAAACCTACCGAAAGACTAGCATTTGAACGCAAACCCGTGTGTTAAAAGGGAGGAATAATTATTATTTGCCTTTCCGATTCTGTAAATATATAAAATGTCGAGTGAAATGTTCGAGTCAGCAGCTCTCGATCATTTCCTGCAGAGCCCGGCTCAGCCCGCCAATAAACCTGCCCTCAGTGCGCGTGGATGTGAGCAGCGAGAGAGAAAATGGCTGTCCTTTCTCTGCTGCATCCACCTCTTTCATGTCGTCTCCGGTCGTGTGTCTAACGTCTCGCAGCTGCAGCGAAACAATCACTGCAACAATGTTTGACGGGCGGTAAATTACCCCGCAGGATTTTAGAAGGCATTATTTATTCTAAGCATCACAAAACAGGTCTGTTTGCTCTTATTTAGGCAAAACAAATGCCAAAATCCGAAAAAGTTGATCAGGTTTACCCATAAATAAAACAAGAAGTGTATAAAATTGTGTAATAAGACTTCCTGTCGGGGATCCACCCTCTTCCTCTTATCTGCCAGCTCTCTCTCACTGTGTGCATGGCCGTTAAATGAGGCCTATATGCTCTCTGACAGACCCTTGCAGTTGGTGTGCTGGTCATTTAAAGTCACCCATATATTCAATGGATCTTAGAGAGGGCGGGCTTTTTGAAAGGGACCAAATGTTAACTGTGCTCCTAACATGTATTCCACAGAGACTTCTTCAGTAGGCCTGCACAGCCGTAAGGTAATAAAAGTGCACGGGCATTATGGAAACAAATCTAAATCAAGTCACAACAGTTTAATAGGGGCGGGGGCTTGAATACAACATTTGCAACAAACACGATACTTTCAACATCCTGTTTTTAATTATGCAATGCAGTCGTTTTAAACTGCCAGGAACGGATCCCAGAACACCCTTCAGGCCTATCACGCTTATGCCAACAGTAGGCCTATTTTTATAGTGAACTTAACTCCTCTAAGAATGAATTCATTTTTTAAATAAATAACTCCAGCAAGGATCTGTGTAGCACAAGCAACAAATTGTATGTATTCATACAAATCCACCATTAACTGTGTAGGCCTTTATTGTTATAACTTGTTGTAAAAACCTGCATTTCCGTCGGCATCTGTAAACGCACGTTTCACTGCCGGGATCTGTTTAATGACACACAAGTGAGTAACCCGCAATTCATCCAACATTGACTTTGTCCAGGATTCAATGAGAGTAAGACGCAGGTGCTGTGTGCTTTCCAGATATCACTGTTTTACTTGTATTAGAAATGTGACGGAAAAGACGAAACAGATCAGTGCGCGTGCAGAACAGGTGTGCATTCTGTGTTCATTCTCATGTTTGTTCAATAGCCTGTTGTCTGTGCTTACGGGAAAGAATAGGCTCTGAAATCTATGTTTCTATTTGGCTAGGAGGATTCAGAAAATCAACCCCCGGTGTAAACGAACTGCATGCTCTGTCTGACATGAGACCCTAACTGAAGTCCGTATCACCTTTCCATCAGCTGCTTGTCATTTCTATGCGCATGGACCCTTAAAGTGGCAGGGACGGTTGCCATAGAAATTAATTTTGGGCTGTTCAGTTCAGGATCTCCGCCGCACCTGAACTGTTCGATAATCCTCCCACCTCTCTAACCTTTCCCCATCTTGCTCTCAATGAGCATGATGCAGATTACCATGCTGTGTTCGGGCTCTCCGGGTATTTAGCACCGGAGGATCCGGCAGCAGCAGCGTCTTGCCCGGATACAAGCCAGCCAATGGTGTTGTGTCGGCGGCAGCACTGCTGCACTGCAGGCGCGCCGAAACCAATCGCATCCAGAGTGAGAGCTGCGCCCATTCCTCCGAGTCTGCGGAGAACTGTTAGCTGAACAATCTGACAGGAAAACATAAGGGGTAGAGAAAATCATGTCAAACACACTTGCTCCTTTACTGAGAAATGCATGATGTGCATTGGCTGGCCTAAACAGATTCTAATGTATCACCACTTTACATTAAATCTTCATAACCTTATACAATCAAATGTTAGATGGCTTAAAAATAAGATATAGTGTATTATCCCAATGGGAAAACAATTATTGTGTAATGTTGCTAATCAACTTAAAGCAATATCCACGTAGCCTATAATACATTTTAAAGGAAAACAATAAAAACGATGCAGAAAAGAATTGTAAGATGTTGAACATCTACCTCTCTGAGCTTTTCCACACAAAAAAAAGGCAAATAGTCTTATTGTCTTCTTGGCAAACAGTTATAGTGCACGCATTACATTAACAAAGAATGCTGAGCGTGCATACACCTGTCTCTCGTCCATTACTGTCTGCATGTCAATGGAGGTAGCATGGCTTTAGGTAGAGCTTCAGAAACATATAAGAAGAAGGGGACTTTAATGAATACATTCTGCAACACTGGTATTCGTGACAAAAACAGTATTAAGAAAATTATGTTCAGGTGTGCAGTTGGCAGACGAGGCAATCAGCGCTAATTGAATTTACAACGGCTATTCTGATGAGAAGTGAATTTGATGTTAGTCAGTACATCAGTGCCCCAGTCAGTGTCATGCTCTTTAAATAGGCCAGATCTCGTTGTCTTGATCTCTGGGATCATTGTATTGACAGTATATTCAGGTGTTCTGTGTTTATAAAGAGAGCCGTGGCTCAGAAACGTTCCCTCTCAGCCGTTTGGTCTTGTCTCGAAATCTGGTTTAAAAAAAAAACCCGCTCATTGACATCTATCGTCTGACTGAAATATCCTTCTTTGAAATTACACATTTTATTGTTTCCTCAGAATGCATTTTATGTTCATTCATCAAAAAATAACAAGCTATTTAAATGTAAAAGACTGACTGAATGCCGCAGTGGCTAAAATCCAGAGTCAATACTTTTTTCCTGCAGAGCAGATTTAATTTAAATAGCCTACACAGGTTTAAAATATTCCTTTAATATTAATTTCGATTTGTTGTACATTCCTTTAAAGCTACGTGATATCGATGAAATTATGCAATAATCTCTGCTGTGAATTTGTTATTTACGATCGGCATTGGACTTTATAAAAAAAAGGTGGAACATGTTCTCATCCTCGCTCTGTTCAGAAGGGCAAAGTTAAAGTTTACTCTATAGTTTAAAACGATTTGTTATCCTACTCGTTTTTTAATCGCTTATTAGTCCTTCCAAGAAATGAGGTTGGGAAGAAAATCCAAAGGACTGTGGTAAAATCAGCTATCATCAGGTCATAAATGCGTGCAGCATGAACAAGCTAGCCGATTTGTTCTTTTTATTTTACTCTTTTAGATATTTTAGTGAAAAGTTAAAGGTTAGGGAATAACAGGGACAGCTATATATTTTTCAATCAGGTCAGACCAATATATGGTAATATCTAGTATTCAGATTTGTAATAATTTGTTTTATAAGGCCAAATTAATTTCAGACCATTTTATTGTAGGCTATATATACATTATATATTGCCCCGTTCCTTCCTTTTTTATTAAATTGATGTTCTTCTGTCGGCATAGCTATTGGAATTATAAGTCATTCATATTTGTAATATCCTTTGTTCGTGACAATTGAATTAAATAATGAAATGTATTGTTTCTATGTCTACCTTTTTTACCCTTTGAAAAACTTTTTTTTTATTTATACATTTCTTAGCATTAAAATGTAGGCTGCCTATCGGCCTGTGCATTGTAGGTGAGCAAGTGCCAAGTTATTGTCACCCATCAGTTCACGACAGGCATATAGGATTGTATTTCATTTAAAGTCAACATTTTAGATTTTTTTGACTTTTGCTTTAAATCCTTTTCTGTAGATTTAAAAACATATATTTTCTGGTACTCTTGTTGCGTGAGCTGTTGCATTAAAAACAGCAGGACTTGGAAGCGTGAACAGATTATTTGGGGATCCGAAGATAGGCTAATTATTGTTGTGTAATCTCATTAGCAGAAGATATTTTGAAGTGTGAAGGGTTTAGAAGGAATAGAAGAAAAATGTATTGAAGAAAAGAAAGTGACTGCAGAGAGACGGGCAGGTAACAGTGGTCGGACCGTTGCCATATCGCAGATACACATGAAAAGCTGGCCAGACATTAACATAGCCTGCCCTGTACATCAACTGATATTGTCTTGCCTAATTATGTGTTATGAAATCGTCTTTCGTTTTCCTAACACTTTATATATGAAAGTCAGTAAACGTCTTGCGCAATAATGAGGGACATATATCACAAGGAGGGACATTTCATCCAATTTCCATTTTTAAAAGTAGCCTATAATTGAGCAGTGAGCACTAAATTAACTCACCCTCTGTAAAACATGGATGAAGGCTCTTTGATATGAATGTGATCGAATGCACAATGTGGAGATATTTGAAAATAGCAAAGCGCCATTAAAAAGTTTAAATACGCTATGCCACAAGACTGATGTGCAGGCAAACTCAAGCTACAGTAGGCCTACAGTGGGTTGTTAGTTATAATATAATATGAATACAAACATCCTATAATTTAGCCTGGCAGGAAAAGTGCATTGATCCTATGCTCGACCTGAGACAGCGAAAACAGACGAAATAAATGCGGGCAGGCGTAACACAGCCTGTGTGCTTAATGCTTAATATTCCTGTAGCTACTAAACGTCAAAAGGCGAGTTTATTGGGTAAGCAAATAAATGCATAGCTACATAGAATGAACCCAAATGAAGAATGTCTCCGTCTCTCGTCGCATTAATCAAACGGCCCGGTTATTTCCTGGTTTCTCTACGTTTTTGACGATACTGTCGGGTGCATACAAACTACACAACGTTTGATACCACGTGCATCTTTGAATATCTCACATAACTTGCGCGGATTCACTCGCCATACGGGGGGGGGGGGAGGGGGGGAAGCCTCCATTTCGCCCCCGAAAGAATTCACACAAGCACAAGCTCCTCCCCCTCACTTAGCAACCCGCGCACGTAGCAACGGCTGGACCAATGGGCGTTCTTCTTGAGGTTCCACCGACTGCGGTTCCTTAGCAACGCAGTAAAAAATTGCGCTGACGTCCATTCTGTAAGGGAGTATTATGGTCTGTCGGGAATTCAGAGTGGCTGGGACTGGAAAAAAATATCTGCTCTGCTAACGATAGCGTCCGCTGAGCTAACGGTAGGTAGCACTGGAGTAAACATGGAGCTGTCTGCTGTCGGGGAGAGGGTGTTCGCTGCCGAGTCTATCATCAAACGGAGGATAAGGAAGGTAGGCGCGAGATGTGACGTGCTCTTTTCTCCCACAGCGTTAAATATAATGCACCGCTATATATTTCTACTGTTGCCCTGCAAGCTAATGAACTAATTTGTGTTTGTTTCTGATGGCATGCAGGGTCGGATTGAATACCTTGTGAAATGGAAGGGTTGGTCTCCCAAGTAAGTCCTACATTGTGTCTGCTGTCTCTGCTTTCTGTGTTTACTGTCTCTAGTCTGTACTGTGTGAACTGCTGGACTGGCTCGGCTGTGGCTGTCGTTAGCTCGCCACAGCTAGCGAGACAGCTCCGGATTAAAACTGAGGAGTAGCGTTATAGCACGTTGGAGATGTTTAGCTTGCAGGCTAACGCAATGGTCATCCCCACAGTGTCAGCGGTCGTTTCCTCATTTTAACTTCACGCTCATGTCTCTGTTCACAGATACAGCACGTGGGAACCAGAGGACAATATTTTGGACTCGCGCCTGTTTTTGGCTTTTGAAGAGAGGTAACGTTAAGATGTCTGGGCACACAGCCAGTGAATGTAGTCCGATAAATATACGGTGTCCTCGGTGCACTTTGCTCCCGTGACACTCAAAATGGGCGTCTGTCTCTTTATTTTCCACAGGGAGCGTGAAAGAGAGCTCTTCGGGCCCAAAAAGAGAGGACCAAAGCCCAAGACGTTCCTGCTCAAGGTAAACCCAGCAGGCTGTTTCGTTTCAGCCTCATTGCATTTCTCCTTAAGGCGAGAGGCTCATTAATGATGGTAATGATGCATATTCAGCGTGTGTATTAGCTAATGGGAAGCTGTTGACATGTTACAACATGTATATTAGTTTAAAATTCCTGTTTGCAAGCTGCTGCCTTGATACATTCTTAATCTCCAACTGTATGTGATTTGTATAAGACTAATAACGGTTATTAAATATAGATGCATAACATTCACGTTACTGCCCTACATTTTTATGGGTAAAGATGCACTAATAAATACTGTTGCCTGACAGGAACCGTTTGCTGTTGTACATGGTAATGCAGTTGCCCATTAGTTCTTGTTTGCAACTACACATTTTCACACTTAAAAATGTAATATATACATTAAATGTAATAGCTGTGCTCAGTGTCAGGGTGTAATTTAAACAATCAACAGGTCTTTTCATAGAACACATTTTGACATGTTACAGTAGAACACAGGTGTGAGTAATAAAATGAAAGGCTGAATTCCATTTGGCTGCTCAGGTTTCAAGGCCCTGGCATGCCACACTGTGGTGATCCTAATGATACCCTTCCAAAAGGCTTTTTAAATCCACTAAGAAATTAAAATACGAAATGGAATTATGTTTTTGTTTTTTTAAATAATAATTTCCCTCTCATTTTCATAACTTTTAATAGGCTCAGGCTAAAATCAAGGCCAAGTCCTATGAGTTCCGGGGAGACGCAGTTCGAGGAATGCACATCACCTACCCAACCCCAGAGCCGGTCTTCACTCCCAGGGCCAGGGAGGGCCTGAGAGCAGTTGTTCCCACCACCTTCTCACCCAGCACGGTCAACCGGGGAGAAAGTATGCGCATCCATCCACCAGAGCTGAGCACTCGCGAGTACCAGCAGCCCTCCCTTCAGATAAGTGGTCCAGACGAACTCATCCACCTCCCCAAAAAAAGAGGCCCTAAGCTTAAACCCCGCTTCAAAGACGGTAGCTGCAGCCCTGCGATCTTTGAACCCCACAAGAGGAGAGCTGAGGAGCAGGGTAGCCACGTCCCTCATAAACTGACTAAACTCCAGGGGGGCCAAGAGATGAGGCGGATCAAAGTGGCCCACAGACATCCAGAAATACACAGTCATAAATGCCACCATCACAACCATCATCATCATCACCACTCTAACAACCGGGGGTTCTCCGGGGGAAGCTCCTTCAACCAGCTCTACTCAGAGCGCAGCCTGCACCCCCACAGAACAGACTCGCACAGAACTAAGGACAGCTCCAGCCACCTGGCTCCTGTAACCTTCAAGCACCAGTCCAGAATGAGCCCGAGCCTGGGCCGCCCCGTGGAGCCTCCCCAGATGGAGAAGCCTTACTTCATGGACAGGCCGTCCCCAACCAGATTCGACTTGGACGTGGACTTGGATGAAGTGACGTGGAGGCCCTCCATTGGCAACGTGGAGAAGGTCATGGTGACGGATGTGACTACCAACTTCCTGACCGTCACCATCAAGGAGAGCAGCACTACGAAAGGCTTCTTCAAAGACAAAAGATGATTGTTTCTGCCACGCTTTGTTTAGCATCAGAATCCTAGTGTGAATATTATGCAACGCCCCTTTTGTATGTATTGTTATAGCTAATTACTTAATGTGCATATGTGTATATATTACAAATTTGAACATCTGTTTTTTGAATTGACCAAATCAAATGAAGTCTATTTCACATCTTGCATTGGTTAACATGAATGAGTTGAGTGTTGCCTTTGCAGCTGGCTACTTATGTACAGAGCTTCTGAATTTCACTATTTTTAATTGTTAGTAACTAGAATGTATTTTTTTGATTCTCAAACGTTCAAGCAAATATGATCATTGAGCCAAGGCTTAGATAATAAATGCAGTCTGTGGGTTGAATATTTCTCTATAATTTGAACCGATTTGACTGAAGAAAAAAAAAACTATTCAATTCAATGGGGTTCATATTTAAAAATGTACTCAAGCACTTTTAATTCAAAAGTATTTAGATGTATCCGTTTGTGTTGTATTCAAAGACCGATTTTTGTAATGTCTCTAACATTTCTAATTGTATGGTTAACAAATAAATTAAATACAGGAGTTTTCCCAAGTGTTAAACAACCTTTTCCATTAACATGGTATGCCTATATTTTACATTTTCATAGAAAACGTTCATAAGGATTTATTGTAAGAAGATCATTTCACACTTTTTAGTCGCTTTACAATAAATACTTTGGATTTTCTCATTTCGTTGTGTTTTACTGTCAGAGTTTTTATTACAACTCGTGCGCCTCGACGTGTTTTTTTGTCACATTTAAAGACAGCGCTTGAATTAATTAAAAGATTTACCAAAACCGTAACACAAGAAGGCCTTAAGCAACCATCAATCAATTTATGTTAGAGATCATTGGGAATTATATGAAAAAAAAATTATTTTAAATTCCTACAAGCTCATAAAGGCACCCGGTGCCGATGTAAAGGGCCTCGGGCTCCAAGGAAAACCTGAAGTATCCACTGCAGCAGCGGCCTACTCATGGGGAGGTTTGCAGAGAGCGAAACACAGAGCAAACCATAAACCCAGAGACCTTTATGAATATTTAATGTGAATGCCTCGAGCATCTCACGTCTGCTTTTAGGCCACTTCAAATTGAAACTTTTGAATGAAATGAAAACAATCCAGCTATTTACTCATAGACCCAAACTTCTATAGCCTACTATAAACAAATGTGTATTCAATTTCAGAATTAGCGGCAATCTTAACCATTTGTTTAATGTTTATTTATATTAATATGCCGCACACACCACCGCAGTTATGGCCTAAACTGCTTTGCATATGGGATTTTGAAATACATATTTCAGAGTTTTCTGAAACCGGCTGTTTTCTACAGGCCTCATGCAGCCATGTGGACCTGTACCTTTGACTGCTCATTCATGACACATTAGGTCTAATTATAATGAGATAAACGAACCTCAGATGCCCGGGACTACACGCCCTCTTTGTGCGGAGGTGATAAACCCAAAGAAATAGATCCGCCTGCTGTTATCTGGCCCCCGTTATAACATGCTAGGTGCTGTATTTAAGAGACAGCATTTAGGCTACGTGAAAAAATTGAAACTGAGGTTCAGTTAGAAGCAGAAACATGGTAGGATAAACAAACACGTTTATGTTTCTCGCTGCCAAAGAAAACATCATTCGCTCCTCGAGACGAGAAACTCCCTTCTGTCACCGAATAATACCCGGAGCCATATGCCCGCAACAAGGTTAATATATAAATATTTAACAAGAGTAGGCTTTAACGTAAAGTTAGTAGCCTTCCAAATAATTAATAAATAAATAATAATAATTAAGGAATAGTAACACAACCATTGTAACCCAGTGTTGTTGCATGCATTTTAATATTTGTGATGGTATTACAACATTTCATTCTGATGATACATGGATACCTTTTTAATTCAACACTACAGTACACTACACAGCTGTATTACAATATGATTACATAAATGACCATATATTCTTCACATGATCATATTTCAGGAAAGATAGAGAGAGAGAACATATTTTTCATTGTTATCTTGTCCAAGTTGTCACCTCTGGTCCTTTTCTGTTTATGGAGAAAGATAATGAACAGTTAAACACGGTATATTTAGTTGCATTCAAACTCTGAAAAATATGCATATCAAACAGCAACTTTTATTTTTCTTTGTAAACAGAAAGCTTACAAATGTTTGCCTCTGTTCCAAACCACACACATTTTATTGTTTTACTGTAGACGTCTGTTAGCAATGAAAGCAGTTTACTTCAAGCAAGTTTGAAATGATTAAAACAAGACAACTGACTGAATGATTACATGATATACTGTAAGCCTGACTGGGTTTTCTGAGGTTTCCTGCTGTGTGATAAATGACAAAGCAACAGGATGTGAAATAACACACCAGAAGCAAGGAATCAGTCAGATACAAAACAGGGAAAGGCAATACAGATATCCTGTTGAACATGATTTTAAGGAATTTTACTCCGACCAAGAGGCAAGATGTGCTTATTTGTACTTGGAAATGTCATTATTTGATAGGGCATCTGTACTTATTTGTGTGTGTGTTAAATCTGAGTGAAATACAACTGATGGTTGCTGTGTATGTGCACGGTGTTGCATTGTGCAGCCATCATCACCGTGATCAGACGGGGTGTCCATAGTTCCTGTCACAGCGGGGGGAGCAGTGAGGATTCAACCAGTTCTCCATGCTGGTCTCCTGGGCCCGCTGATCCAGAGCCTGCATATGGAGCAGATGCTCCTGGGGGGGGTAGTAACAAGGTGGTTAGGGGTGGAGGTACCAGCAGATGAGAAGCATGAAAAACTGTTGATCTGAACATTTGCATAAATGAAACTGAATGTTCAAAGGGGGAATCAGTGCTGACTCAGAACTTTGTATTCCTCTGCTTTTGTTTCTGCATCACAGCAGAGCAGCACATAAACAGCACAACAGAGAGAGTGAAATGACAGAGATGAGGGAAGCTTAACAGGGACTTGTACAATGATGAATGGATGCATTCAAAGCATTACAATGCACAAACGCATGGAGAGAGATTCCTTTATGGATCATGGTGAAAGGAGGATTCACTTCGTTCAATTACTCATAACACACTGTAAAAACACTATGTTACAAATAAAAGTCCTGTATTTGAAATGCTACTTAAGTAAAAGTAAGTAATCAAGAAAATGTATTAAAAGCAAAAATAGACAAATCCTTACATCTGGGATACTGGAAACAATATTTTTGTTTTCAAATAAAAAAAAGTCTGAAACTATCAAAATAGTAAATTTACTCCCAGATTTCAATAACGAAAAAAGAATGGCGTGAAAAGAATTAACTCAAGTAAACAAGTACCTCAAGTTTGAACTGATACTTGAGTAAATGTACTTAGTTACATTCCACTATGCTGCTATGCCATATAGCAGGTTTAGATACGTATTGCATGAAGACAGATGTGTAATATATATATATTCAAAAACACACTTTTTAAATAGATACATTAAGTGTTGGGGGTAGTGACAGATGCCATCAGTTGAAATAAATCCTACAGTAGAATACAGTATGTAAAGAGTATGTTATTTTCCCCACAAAAGAAATCTGATTGTTATGACGTGTATTCATTCATAAATGATGCTTAGATATGAGTGTGGTTTAGGCAGGTGGTCGGAACTCAAAACTGACGTCACTCTTTGTGGGGTGTTTGCTAAATTGGTCACCATAGGAGATATCAGTTTGTATAACACTTTTTAAATAACCCTCACAACCCTGGATTTAATTACCCCCGAAGGTGGGCAATAATGCAACATTTGTGATGCGAGCTGTCGTTAAACACAAGAGAAGAAGAGACACCAGAGCACTTTTCGGGGACTGAATTAGTGGCCACGAGGAAGACGGCGGGGGCAAGTTGTCTCCCACCACCAACAATATACACACTTTAACCAAACAACTATTCTCTGTTTGGAATCAGGTCAGATCAATCAGATCAAGCAGCACTTCTTCAGTATCAAGCAAAAGAAAAGTTTGAGATTAAAAAAGTATTCTCAAAAGTAAAACTATAACTTGCAACAAAATAATTTGTGTAATCATGTAAGCCAGTGGTTCCCAAAGTGTGGGGCGCGCCCCCCCTGGGGGGCGCAGAGGCATGTCAGGGGGGCACGAGAGACCAGGAGGAAAAATGGTTATTAAAAAAAAAAAGATTAAAAAAAATCATAATTTGTTAATTATTGATTCGAAAATAATATGATACAGTACTATTACGTCTGGGTCTCTGTGTTTAATTAAAGCTCTGCTCTGTGTGTGTGTGGAATGAGCCATTTTGTGTGCGTGCACGAGCGAGAGAGAGAGAGCGCACCGGTACCGGAGATCGTAGTTGTTAGCTTCTGGTGCTAACAAGCTACGCTAACGGATATAAAGAGTTTTTT
>NW_011338463.1:52652-80339 GCF_000735185.1 Notothenia coriiceps
ACAGTGGAAGTTGAGATGGACGGTCAATATGGGTGCGCCTACTTGCCCCTATCTCTTGAAGAAGAGACTGAGCCACAATCCGCTCTGCACACAAGGGACAAACGCTACAGACCACTTAGCAACGACCTCAGAAGGGATGGCTAAACATAGAAGACACACCGATAGATCATTACTACTACTCATTCCAGGAGGAAACTTGAGGTATACAAGGATGCATCATCTCAGAGGGCGAGAGAGCTGTTCATCCCATATTCACTACAAGGACAGTCACCCGCCGGATCCACTCCTCTCACCTGAGTGTTGGAGGCATGCCTCAGGCGGTGCGAGTGAGAATGTGGTCTACTGAGCCGCGGCGAATGACGATGAACAGATAAAAACGTTCATGAATGCTTGACATTTGCAGATCAGCTCTGACACGAACACACAAAAAGAGACACTACATCCACATGACCCGGTACCAGGCGCCCATGGGCCCCGCGTTCCCCCGGCTAGACCTCTCTCGCGCTCTCTCTCTCCTACTCCCCCATTACAGGGACTACTAGTTCAACTTTTGGGAGTTGACTACCTCCCTCGCTCGTCAGTACTGTAATTAGAAGGCTGATAAGCTCACTATTTCCCATCAGGGGATTCCGCTTATTTCTTTTTCGGACAATGGGCCACAGTATTCGCCCAAAGAGTTCCAGCGTTTCCAGTCGGCTGGTGGGGAGTTCAGCACAATAAACGTCAGTCTCATGGATACCACTGAGAGCAACGCGAAGCGCCGAGTCGCTGGAAAACTGCAAAACGACTGGATGCTAATGCGGCGCGACAGGACCCGTACCTGGCTATGGTTGATCACCGTAACACCACCTACTCAAGGACCTGACTACAAGCCTGGCCTCAGGGATCTGCTTAGCAGGAGCGACAGAACTTCTACTACTCTGCTCGGGACAGTCTCCTACAACCCGATGCGCTGAACAGACAACCAAAAGGATCGGATTGACAGGCAGGAGAAGCAAGCCACATACTACAACAGGACAGCTAAGCGCACCATGGACATGCTCAACAGGGCCGGGTTAGAGTTCAGCCTTACGAACCACACACGATCTGGAGCGACGGGCTCCTGTGGTATCCCTGTGACCACAGGTCCTACACGGCTGCATGCAGCTGGAGAATGGAGCGTGCTGTCTTAGGAGAATTCGACATCACCCTGAGACGGGACCAGGGCACAGTACAAGTGTGACAGCCCTGTACGCGTGACTGTTGACACTCACACGACTCCAGAAACTGTTACAACCCGCTGACAGAGCCATGTGTGAAACAACAGACTGATGACTACCAGAGTCTGGCCGAACCAGTTTTAGGCCCACAGTAACTTGCAGGACTATGCACACTGACATGGCGCGCTCAGCTTATGTGATGTGACTCAAGGACTTTGCGGGCGGGATTTAAAGAAAAAATGTTGGAGGTGAAACTCTCGCTATTCTTGAAATTTGATATTTAAGAAAAAACAATTAAAAAAGTGATTTTGTTATGGAGGAACGCCGACATTGACTTAAGCTTGTAAATAAATAATAGTGTTCGTCCTCCATATTGACTTCTGTCAGTGCTTCGGAACAAAAAAGAGAAACACATGCTGACGATCAAACCAAGATGCTGGAATGCTGTTCGCGCAGGATGTATGTTGTATCTGGACGACCTGCTAATTTGCTGGCCTCGCTCCAGGGAGGAAGTCGCTTTACAGCCGTTACATCTCGTATGCATCTGTCACCAAGCCTGGGGTTTTCATATATGAATTTGCAACAAAGAAGCTTTTCCTCTTCCCTCTTAGACATCCTATTTATGTTGGGTAGGGAATTAAATCAGCCAGCAGAACGGCGGCTCTCGTGCGTGAGTGGAGGAACTGACAGCTCCCTCTCCGGCGTGTCACATCCCGCAGTGCCTTCTCCGTGACACAGCCCTGCCCTCAGCATGGGCGTCAGCTGGGTCACGTGGGGATCCCCCTGCGGACTCTCCCACAGGAGGAGTTCTCCGGTGGTTCATTCGCCGCGTGCATTCGATCCCCGGTGCGGTCAGAGGGTAAATCGTGCTGGACCCTGTCTGCCGGGTTGCGAAGTATTCCAGCACTTCGCCCTGTTGCTGCGGTACCAATCAGGCGATGTAAGTTGATTTCTGAGGGAAGCAGAAGTTTAGACTATAGTGCTAATCTGGTATATTCATTTTAATGTCACCCTTATATAGAATGCAGTTGCAGGCTGGTGGAAATATTTTTGTGGGGGCTATGGCAATGGCTGGACAAAACCATATAGGGCATTTAAATCAGGAGGACTAACATCCGAATTGGTGTGGTTGTGTGTGTGTGCTGCTCTGTTCCAACTTGGGCCAACCTACCGATTTTCGCGGGAGACCTCCCGATTTCTCACTGATTTCTGACAAAATCAGATTTATGCACCACTGCTTTCCACCTCGGACTTTTCAATACAGGCCTTGACACCATTGTTGCGGTTTCCCATGGCAGACCGGATTGGGAGGGAGAGGAAGTTCCAGAAGCCTTAGCTACACGACGATTAAACTTCTGTTAAAACAAACTCTCCAGGTTAAAGACACCTGCTTAATAAATGCTTGTAGGGAAATGATGAAATACACTAGATTTTCAAAACAATATACAGAATATACCACTACAGTGAGCATTCTGGAGTTAGTTTTTTGGCTAAGAAATGTTAACTTCCTCATAAAAAGCCCTCGGCACTGGTGACTCCCGCGCGTGTGACGTAACACGGGGGACACAGAGGGGGGGGCGGCCGGCTGTCACGTATCTAATAACATGGATCCATAGACTAGATATTCGTTGACACAGAGAGTTGAACATGAGATATCGCCCCTCGAATGCATGATGGACGGACACACCCTATAATTATGAGGCCTGCTAGGCGCTCCAGAGCCCAGCGGCAGCCAAGGGATAGAAGTAATAACGGGCCATCGGGAGAGAAATCGAGCTGTGCTGTGAGGAGAACCAGTGGGAGAATGGGCGCAGCTTCTTGGGTGAGTGACCGGCCGTTAGCTACAGATGTTAGCTACTTCACAATCACAAACGTTGTAAAGCTTAGCTATCATATATCAGGTCTTAGTAACTAAAGTAGCAATTGATATATAGTAACCGTTACTGGCAGACGTAGATCACTGTATCCATAACCAGAACTAATGCGCAGTATTCAGTCCGTATCTCGCGTTACCTATGCAAACCACACTACGTCTTACGGTGCATGTGTACCGGAGGGGACGGGAGAGAGCAGCGAAGGGGGGGAGAGAGCATGTAATACGTTTCCTGATAAACGTTTTGTTTTGGTAGGTGCTTGTGTGGAAATGCAGGGCCATGACCTCAGCTGTGGAGAGCAGTGCTGCAGGGAGGTGCGATCCCTTCTGCGGTCCTGGGAGAACGTCGCCCGCGGCGCGGAGCGCGACAACATGCCGACACTGCACCCAGGCTTTGAAGCATGCTGTCTGAATCCTTTGTTGCTACAGAACTAGCCCTACATGAACTTCAGGCAGGAGCATGGCCCGCTTCGGGCCAGCAGCATGCAGTATGCTTTAGATTACAATTAAACAAGATTAAATACTATTAAATATAATACAGTTGCTATTGACCCCGGGAGTGTTTAGCAGGTTTCAAAACCCAGAACCTTAAGATGATAACAACACTTGTTGATGTATGCTTAACAAGGCTATCAAGGTTTACCTGTAGATATTGCTGTCCCTATCCCCAGGCATACGCTACACAGCTTACAGGCAGGTCATCCGCTGGGCTATGCGGTTTCTAGGCAGGCACATTAGGAAGAGCCTACCCGTCATGCTGCTTGTGTTCTGCATCGAAGACAGTTTCCCAGAAGAAGGAGGAATTTACAAAGGTAGTTGAGTGGCCTCATTTTGGTGACCGATCAATACAAGTTAATTCAACAATCATATGGTGTTCGTTCGCACTATGTGTTCGCTCACATGCATTTCCAAACATGTTGTCATACCTATGCTGTAAATGTGGTCTTTTTTCAATTTTCCACCAAATAAACAGTTGATTGATGTAGATAGTGTCTTTTCATTAATACCACCAAAATACGTTATTTTGAACACTCCTCTCGATCGATTACAAAAAATAATAATAGTATGGGCCGCTCCTAACTACACCAATGCAGTTTTTAAAGATATACCATTTTTCAACACAGAATCATTTAACAAATTACACCATATCCAATGATTTTACGAGTCAGAAAATGCTATCCTGTTCATTGCAGTTATTGTTCTATTGAATTAGATTCCATGACCTCAACATATTATGTAGAGGTACAAGTCCACAGGTCCAAGAACATTTTATTTGCATATCATTTCAATTTATGAATATGGGTAATTATTTATTTTATATATTATTATCGGCAGCTCAACGAGTGATCCCTCCTGTCAGATGGAGGGAGTAATACAGCAGCAAGCTTTGGGGACCTGTCCCCAACATTATCTATGAAGAGAGAAAGAAAATTATGTTATTATATATAATATTGATTTTTGCACATCAAAATCTCTTACCAGGTTTTATCTTAACAAATGTCAATTTAGGAATAATCTTACCCTGAAACCTGTGAACCACAGAATCTGCCTGGTTTCACACTTAATTCCTGTGTTAAACCGGGGAAGTGCCGTGCCAGATAAAAGGCCAACTTGCCTCATCCTTGGCGGATCTCCTGGGCAGGATAACAAACTGCACTTCTAGTATCTCTGTGAAGCTCTCAGAGACTCCATCAGGGCTGCGCGTATGCTGAAGGAAGGGAAACAAAGTGATCACATTCAGTGTATATTATAGATGCACACACAATAAATAATTATTTTTAGGGACCGAGTAAAACAGCTAACCGTATGATTGGCTTCTCCTTGATAGGGCGAACTACCCCAGCCACCTTTGCAGAACCTTGGGGTAGCGAACTGCATAACGCACCTCACCATCCACTGGTCGAGCAACCTCTCTCGCTGCTTATTGTGGTTAAAAGTGCAGGCGCCATGAGAAGCCTGTAGAAAAAGCAATTATGCAGTTCACAAGTTTGTTGTGTACATATGTGCAATAAACTGTTTAACTGATAGCATTAGTCGGTTAAAACTTCGTATTGTTCGTTAACGGGTTAAATGGTTAATTATTAAACATCCCTTAAGCCGTACACTTATTTCACCATCACATCATATTTACCTGCTGTACATCCCAAGGAAGGAGAACCCAGTGTGCTGTGCAAAGTGTGAGGATGAGGGAGTGAAATGACTCCAGGGAATAGGTCTGATGCTGTGGAGACAACCTTCCGACATCCTTCACCATGCTGTTCTCAAAGTCACCCTCTCCAGTTTAATGGCTGCAGTTGTTCCTGTACAAACACATATTTTGTTCTGATGTTACTGAAGTCTCCTATGCTGTCTACTACCTGTAGCACAGATGTGTGGACTTCGTTTTTTGTGTGCACATTTGGATTATGATGAGTGCTTAACCACTAAACTAAGCCACCAACATGCACTTGGACGATCAATGTTCGCAACACATGTACAGGTACGTACCTGCCAGGCCACTCCTTGTCCCTTGCTTCTCCTCCAGAGGTTGGATGTGCACAGCAGGTGCCGTGTTCATGGATGTCCTGAACATTGATTCACCATACTTTGCCCACTTGGCTTTCCATCACTCTGGATCTCCATCAGTTAATGGAAAGCTGCAGTCCAGTACAGGTGATTGATGATGGCTGGCCTCCACAGCTTTCAAGGTCCTCACACCCCTCTCCTTTGCAGCAGAATCCAAAAGCTTTCCTAGACCTGTTTTCACAACAGAAAACAAATGTTAAAAAGAAAATGTAATTATAAACAAAGTTCAGCCTAATCCAAACCTACCAACATCAAGATACATACTTTTACCAATATGCCAGATATCAAAAGAAATGAAGTCGTTCCTCCTGGACCACAACTCTCCCGCACGCCACTGGGCAACCTAAAGAGTGAAACACAACACCCTTAATACTTACTTAACTAGTAAGGAAAATGCATTTTTTGCTGTTAATATGGTGCGCCAAGAATCTTTGTGTGTACATATGGCTGTTCGTTCTTGTGTGTCTTTACCTGGCGATTTCGGTCCGTACTATAAGGGCTGAAACTTGCATGTGTTGCTCCTTAAGGAAGTCAATGCTGCGTTTCAGACCTCTAGTTCCCACCAGGTGCTGCTTGGGACCTCTGAGCTCTGTAAAACAACATTATGCAGTCATATCACTAACCGTGTCACATCAGACGAAGGCACATCTGATACCTAATGATAGTAAAAGTAGAGCCCTTGTTTATTTGTTCATCAAGGAGTATTTGACGTCCAGGAGACGTTTAAGGCCCAAAAAACAATGCAATGCAGTTATTGTAAGTTGCTTTGGATAAAGCTAAATGAATGTAATTTAAATATTGTTTTGACCTCTTTTTGATATCAATAATACAAGGCTTGAAGTTGTTCTACCTGCAGTCACCAGAGAGGATTAGCCCACCCCCCACTCCTTCAGTTCTCGGATGATCCCAGCCTGCCTCAGTTTGCCAGGCCTGACGATAGTAGGGATTGTGTACAGGCCGTGATGGCGGAAGAAGGTGCCGACACTGATGCACTGAAGCCCTAACGTTTCAACATCCGTATTGTCTGGTAGCCATGCAACCTGAAAAGTGGATGGCCCCACTCAGTAACAGGTTGCAGGCTGGCATGTTTCTGTACAGCATTGGCTGGTTCTGCCAAAAACGCTCATACCACATGCTGCACATACCTAAGAGATGTGAAAAAGCAGAACATTGCCAGTACAACTCTTAGTCAGTCAAAAATCAATTATACCATAAAACTAATGAAGTATAGACACAGTGAATTGATAAAACATAAAAATAAATAAACAAACATTTACATACAGGTTATGATACAACCTTTATTTTTACATCAGTGGAATTCACACATATCCTCTTACTTGTTTTATCTTTATATACGTTCCCTCTTGCTGCTCCACATTACCCTGGGTTTCCCCACAACAGGAAGGGCAAATGGTGAACAAGGACATCAGCTGGGCTTGGCACACAATGAACTTGTCAGCAGCACTGAAAAAAAAAAAAAACACTTGTTATTTCTGACCGACACAATTTGGTAATACAGTACACATCATCTAAAATTAAAAGAAGCCTTACTTGAGATCAACATTAGTTCGCTGCAGTGGCTCTTTTGATGGTTCCTCGTCAGACGACTCGCTCATCATTTCCTCCTCTGGGCTCCATGGCATATCCCCAGGGTGGTCCATGGTTACAGAAGATGACTCATCATCACTGTGTGCAGGACTGGGCAGTGGAGATTCTGTCTGACACCCCACACTGACCATCCTGGGCTGTACCTGGACAGCTAGGATAAAAAGATATATATTATATAATTGTGCCTGCCATAAACAACAGCCCTGCCATACAATCTACCTTTACAAAGCTTATGTTCAGGTTTTGTTGACATTTGGGCTGAGATGTTTTAATTCATTTATATGTTAATTATTGAGATCATAGCAAGTCTTGGAGTTGTAACAGCCTGCATCATACTGAGATGTTTTTCTAATATGTTTTTAACATGTACAAAAAATATGCAGTCTTTACCGCGTTTTGATGTAAAATGGGCGCGCTACTTCTGTGTTACATTTACCTGATGAACGATGGAAAGGTCTGAGGTTACACTGTGAGCCGCAGTGAAGCACAGATGTTGGCTGAGGAACCAGTTGAGAGACGACCTCTTGCTCTGGGTCTATAAGCCCAGCATCACTGGCTGTAGGTGAATCTTTAGTACTGTTGTCTACCAAAGTCTTGAAAACACACACATGAAACACGTGATTACACATGAAAATAAATAGCAACTGCGCCATTAGATATGCAAATAAAGTCCCCACGCCAATTCTAACTAACATTATCCATTATGACTTAGCAAGTGGGTTTAACAAGCTAGCAACATTAACTTACAACAATAAATACTAAACACACGTTGCTTGTCATTATTGAAATCATTATACTGAATAATTTGGAAGTTAGCAAACGTTAGAAAAACAATACTTACGTTGCACAGTTCACGTTTTCGTTTTGCTGAATCTCTGACCGACGCTCCCGCGCTCTCACTCCAGCCTGCTGCTGCTGCTGCTGCCGGAGCTGTGTGTATTGACGGAACCGCACTAGCTATCAGCCTCACACGGTCCTGGCTTCGATATCCCATACTGCACTCCATCACATCACTTGACTCATAATCCTCCGGTCGAAAATGAGCGCCACAAACGACCGCGTTTTTACGTCACAGACGCAGCATTGAAGTCCCGTCTCTTTGTCTGCAAAAAACGAACCCAGGACCGAAAGCTAGCTAGCTTTCTTTTCCTGTTAGGGAAACTGTGGACTCGATGTCCTGACAGGCTGGTATTTGTGCAACCTGCACAAACACAATACTGCACCATGATTACAAATGGTGAAATACAATGTAAAACTACCGAAGAATACCAGCTCCTTAAAACACAACCGCTCTACTCAACGCAACTCTACTATACCCGCGGTCAGAGAGCTGAGATGTGTCCCCTTTGTGATGTAATATGACGCGTTTGACATATGACCTTAAAAAAAAGCCATTTTTAAGAGCAGAGCTCAAAATTGCTCCTTTCCCTCTGAATTCCTGCCCTTATGTCTCGTAAAACATATCAAATCCTGCATTCACTTTTTTAATTGTAATTTTCAAGCAAGTTTAAGCATAAATGTAACCCCCCCCCCCCTGCAAGTTGCTCTTTAAATTGTATCCATATAGCTTTGTGATTTTAAGAGGGACTTATGCATGAAAATGGAATTTAGGAATAAATGTAACTATAAAGCAGGATTAAATATCATAATTTTCTCACCTGAACCAGGAGGTGCTTGGGTTTGGGTCCTCTTTTGCGATATCCCATCAGCTGCTCATGGCGTTCCCTGTGGGAGAGGAAAGCAGCCAATCAGTGAAACCATCACCGAGCTGTGTCGCCGTTGCATGGCAACAAAACGTCACAGGTGTCCTCCTCTGGCTCGAATACAAAAACACTGAGCCTGTGTTACAGGTTGGAGTTACACTTCCTGAAGCGAAACTCATTCAGCACGGGTTGACTTTGTTTTGTTGTTATGTCATAACCTTTTCACAACAATCTTTGTCTTTTATTTCAGATGAATGCAACAGCAGAAAGTCCCCAGTGTTTATATTGGTTCTCCTCCCCTCTAGAGCATGTGACGTTTGTATCTGCAGCTGAAGATAAAGGCCAGCCCTGCTCTGACTTCCCTAACTTTTCCTTCGTCTCTCCAAGGCAGTAACTCTATACCGCAGACAGGAGTGATGTCAGTCCCCTCCCCCACCCCCTCCCTCACATCTAATTACAATGACGACTCAGTGTATTTTCATAGCCTGGCATTCAGACGATTCGGCTCCCCGGAGAGAAACACAATTAGTTTCAATAAAATCTCCCCTCTTCAGACAGAGGGGGGGTAATTCCGAAAACAGACACAGAGTGACATCAGTGTTTGGCTTTAACGTGTGACCTGCGCCTGAAAGGTGAGGGGGGGTGGGGGGCGCAGAGTAAAGTCAGGGACAGTTTAGCACCCAATAAAGACATTCAATTAGACACTGTTCTTCAGTCACTCAACAGACTATTTTGCAATTAGCCAAGCAGCTAATTTCCATGCTTTGATCTCCTACACTAATAGAGAACATGAGGAAGTTCCTCTGGCCGGACACTGAGGCGGCGCGTACTTCTATGATGATTTATAACAAGACTAAGCTGCTATTTAGTTCCTGCTGCTCATTTCAATCTTCATTTCCTCGTGCCTTTCCACCACATCATTAGCAGATTAGGAAAAGATTGAAAGTCCCCATCCATTTAGAAAACATTATTTCCTGATAGCTGCTTGACTTGGATGCTGGGCCTTCAGTGTGTAGAATGATATGTGAGCAGAGTTTGACATTAGAAGGCTGTTTCCACTTTAATCTGCTGAAGGGAGAACCTTAAATCTGAGGACAGACGAGCAGAGTCATACTTTTAGTCAACTAAGATTTAACTAGTGGTTAATTATTCTTTTAGGAGAAACTCAGTTTACCAGATCCATGGATTAAATTAACTAATTTATGAGACGACAAAATCGTAGGTTTTCAAACTATCCCTTTTACAGTAAGGACATCACATATGGTTAAGAAGCTAATTATGCTACCTACACAAGTGTGATGTAGAAACTGGAAACCTCCAGCACCAACTGAGAATGGACACAGTGTAGTAGGGAGGGACACATACTGTGTCTCATAGTAACTTTTGAAAATAACAACATATAGTTACTGGATTGTTTCAATGAGGGAGAAGAAGTTGTTTCCGATTAGACAAAATTGACTTAACTAAGGAAAACATCAGACATACATTATTATTAAAATGTAGTTTTTTATGTCTCTGTAAAAATGTAGAGTCTAAAGGCATAATGTTGTTCATAAAATAGCCAGTTAGCAATTAGCCAAACAGAGCTGTTGTTTTTCTGAGTTCATCATACTGCATATTTGGTATTAATTGCCATATTGGGTAATGTTATGGGTTACCATGTCCTGTGGAAGATGACACAGGTGCATCTGGTGAGTGGGTGGTGGGACAGCAGGCAGCACGATAACCTGATGCTGCTGACACGCAGTGACTATCAGGTGACAGAACGTCGGAGCACCCAAGTGTCACACTTTGCTCTGGTAACCCTGACCGGAGCTTTACCCTACAGCCTGACCCCCTGATGACACCAGTGTTAATCCTAATCCAAGCCCCCAGCCGCTGAATCTCTGCACACTGACTGACACTTATGAAGCTAAAGGGCTGCAGCCTACAACTGCTTTTATGAACATTTTTGGATTATCCATGAATTGTTTGGTCTATAAAATGGCAGACCATGAAGATAATGTCAATCCCATTTCTCAAAGTTCAAGATGATTTCTTTAAATTGCTATTTTTTTCAATCTAAAACCACAAGACATTACTTTGACATATTTAATAGAGAATCACTTACATTCGCATTTATTTGAAGCTGAAAGGAGCATTTTCTGAAATGTTGGTGCAAAAGTGACTTTAACCAATTCATTATCAACATTGTTTGTGATTTGTTGTCTACCTAATCGTTGCAGCTCTACTAAAACGAGTTATTATCAATATTATTCAGATGGAGTAACTAGGAAGCAACGTTTGAGATAACAAACACACAGTTTCAACATGAGGAACACATATTTTATCTGTTGGGTATAGAACTGGAAATGTAAGGGTGTGCCTTTAACCCTGTTTGTGATGATGACATTGTGAACCTCCTGTGAGGGTGCTTATCTGACTCTAAACGTACCTGTCTTGGAAAGCATCAAGCAGCCTTGGGTCCAGGATGTTTTCTTCTGGTTCCCACGTGTTGTATCTATTCAGAGAGCAGACAGTTAGGACACGCTGGCCTGTCACACAAAAACAGATCTTTGGCTGAAGATAGAAAATCAATCAACGACCTTTAACTTATAAATCCTCAGTTCATATTTGTAGGCATGTACATGCGTAAACAACACTCTGAGACACGTGCACTCCCTGTGGATGAACGTGTAATAAATCATAAGTAACTTTTACGCGCGGCTGTAGGGAGGGGGGACAACGGCCAAGCCCCCACTCAACTGTAAATATGTGGGAATTTCTTAAACATAGGGTTCAATTACAGACATGTCTTCCTTTAATTGGCACACTGGGGATTGAATACATTGTAAAGACACATCCATCATCAGAGCCAACACATCGAGCGCCCAAAGCAAGAACGCGCAGCCGTCCATATGCGCGCCCACGGATGCAATAACACTTGTGCTGTAAATGTTGTGTTATCATTGGGAGTATTGTAATGGTTATAAAAACGACTTACTTTGGAGACCATCCTCGCCACTTGACCAGGTACTCAAATCTCCCCTGTGAATGGAGAGAAACGCAACGTTACTTTACGCAGCAAAATGCACTCTGCACAGCAACGTCTCCTTCAAAAAGCTAATGAAAAAAATGTAGTCCGTATAAAGATGAAAGAAAAATAATAATAATTATCCTCCTTTCCATGTGCATGTTTGCAAATATGTCCTTCAGCTCTCGTGACAAACCTTTCTGCTGCGCTTCTTCTCGATGCTCTCCACCGCAAAGACGTGCTCTCCAGCGGCGGGTAGCTCCATTTTCCGACACAAGAGTAGCTCCCGTGTATTCCCTCTGCTTTTGCTATCCGACACGTTATCCTCGCTTTCGGGCCGTTTTTCCGTGCTGCTCCTCTGATGTGAAACACAAGAACCCCCCGCCTCCTCCTTATTTTCACTGCGCCTCTTCCCTCGCTTTCCCCTCGGAGAGACTCGCTTTGCAGGAGGTGACTTGAAGCTGCAGCTAGAAAACACCTCATGCATGCAAATAGCCGTTGGTGTGACGTAAACAAGGGGGCGGTAATAGGGGCGGGGTTAGTTGCCGTGCCGCTTTCAGGGGCTGTTGGGGAAAGTGTAATCACGATTTCGGTTGCATTTTGAACAATATGTACAATTGTAGAATTACTGATTTTTCTATAAAAACACTAAGATGAGGGGTATGGAAACCATGGAAACAACTGGATTTAACCTACCAGAATGAATTGCAGATCATTTCAGCTTAGTAGACTAAGACATGGTCCCATTCTATGTAGGCTATATTAACTCCTTATTTGGCTGTTAGTCAGAATCTGCATGATTGAGACATTCATGTTGACCTGAAGGTTAACAGGGCATAGGCTTACATTAAAGTACTCTGCATACTATGGTGTCGTAGCCTAGCACTTGTCTAGCAAAAATAACACAAGAAAACAAAATAGTTACAGGCTATATTTCCTCTATCACAGGTTTTAGACTTGTAACATAAAATCATATAAAGATTTTTGCAACGGCTGATTTAACTTGGGGTTCCCTCTTCGCCTGAGAAATTGTGTGAATGTGTGAAGGGAATAAAAGGTGTGTATGTATAAACATATACTTCTTGGCACAGGAATCCGCACACAGACATTAATCCTACATAATTGTATTTCGAATGTTCAATCAAGGCAAACAGAAATGCCAAAAATGAACTTGGTTCTCGTAAGTACGAGCTGAGATGAGATCGTGAACGCCACATGTCTGCCTCTTGTGAGGCTGGATGTAAATCGAGGTCTAGCTCCAAGAGGGAGCTCTGAAAGAAAACAGCGTTCCGTCCTGAACCGTGCCGGTCTCCATGTGCTGCCCCTCTCAATGTACAGCTTGTTAAGGCCTTCTGCTTTTTATATTTATATTCTCTGCCCAGTATGGGCTCGTTTGGGATAGGCAGGTTACAACCTGTGAGCATTCTATAACTAAACATGTAGGCCTATTTATGAGCCGGGCCCGTGATATAGTTGGGTTCGTTTGATAGTGAGAAAATCAATACCACAAACGAGTTGTTCCGCATGGAAACACAGAATAGGCCACACCAAGGTCAAGGCCACAGCATACACAGCGCCGCCATAACAAGGGCTCCTCTAACACTGGATTCCTTGTGTCACAGGGAAACACGCATTCCCATCAGAAGCTGCTGTAGTGTGCCCCCCCCCCCCTCTATAGGAAGATAATGCACTGTGAATCATTGCAAGTGTAAAGTCAAATTGCGGGCCGCTGTGATGTGCATTACAATGAACAGGGCTCTGAGTCAAGGTCACACAAAGAGAGGACATTTCAGAGGGCCCCGTGTCGCGGGGATTTTCTGTGGGATGTTAGCAAAGTTAAACGAGAGCCCCTGGTTGTGTGGCAGGCAGTCGATGTAGGTCAGCATCCCCTACCCGCCGGCTCACACTCCAGCGGGTTAATGTGAGCGCTGAGCCCCGAGCTAACGTAAACCTGCCGTCTCTCTCTGTGGCACGGAGAGGGCTGGGGCAGACATGACTCACGGTGTGAAGCAGCTTAGGCCTGGCGGTGAAGGGACAGACAGACTTCTGGAAATAAGGCTCCACATCAAGGGGCAGAGTAGGGTTATACGTAGACTGGGTTATGCCTAAATAAAGTGAAGGTATAGCTCGACAAAGACAGGGTTACAACCATCTCATAGCCATTCCAGTTTCTTACGGCTATTGGCTGATATATTTATGTATTTATATCTATTCATGATAGGCCTACTTATATCAAGGCCTACTGCAAGGATTCAGTTTCGATGCATTGGTTTAAAAAAAAAAAAAACATATTTAAATCCCTCCTTACATTGTTTCATAGGCTTGGAGCTAATACAATTCAGCAGTGAAAGGGTTAAGGAGCAGAGTTCCCGCAGGCTCCGCGCTCGGCCTATTGCAGAAAGGCACGACGGTCTTTCCTTATAAGGCAATGAGTGCAAACCGGCGATGAAATATCGCATTAATAAACGAGCTTAACACATTCTCGCTCCAATGTTTGCTTCAAGTAGACTCTGTTAAGCACAACGACTGTCAAAACCTCAATTTCTTCTTATTCGCTGGTTCCGCTATGCGGCACTGCGGGGCTCGCGCGAAGCAGCTTCGTCGCGCGCACAAGGGCACGAGTCTGCTAATTTAGCGTCATTATTACTAAATTAGAGACGAGCCAAGGAAACACAGAGTTCAATTAGAGCTGAGGAGGTTTGTGAAAGGTATAACTCTCTAAAAACTGAAAGAGCTTTGATGAGACAGCCCTCCACCTGTCTGCCCCTCCACCCGCCCAGCATGACGGTGTCACTAACATATTGATCAGAGGCTCATCAGAATATAATCAGTGGAACATGATGCTAAAGGTTGATACACACAGCGCTCATTTTGTCTAAATGTAAGAGCTTCAATTCTAATAAGGAGATTATCGAAAATCAGCACAGAATCACAGCTCCGCCGGTTTTCCTGCAGTCACTTAATGATATTTAGATGCACCATAAGGCATCATTTATAGAAATTATTAAAAAACGGAAGCAAGCAGAAAAATCGTGACGCAAGAGGCGAAAAAACAGGTGTGGTGACTTTTGAGTAACGGATTCCGGGTTAAAACAGCACACCTCTGATGTCCTTAGGTCGTCTTCAATAAAAATAGAAGCTTAGATGTGCTGCCTATTTCTCAGAATAAATATGACTATCCCTGTGTGACGAGGTTTTCTAATCTATGGAGATGAACATTATATTTCACAAGTAACAGCTCCATATGCAGGACTGATTTAACTAATGCAAAGTTATTGCTTAACATGATCAGTTCCTTTCAATAAAAACACAGGACAGAAAAAGCA
Organism: Notothenia coriiceps; assembly: GCF_000735185.1. NCBI lineage: Eukaryota > Metazoa > Chordata > Actinopteri > Perciformes > Nototheniidae > Notothenia > Notothenia coriiceps. The sequence goes on from NW_011338463.1 coordinate 67,940, forward strand.
GCGCAGAACATTTGACTGTAACCACTTTTACATTAGATTATATATCCTGGCATGAAAGTTGTATTACACATTTAGGTAAGGATGTACAACAAATAATCATTATGTTTATCATTATTCAGTTAATTATTTTTTCTCCTTCATTGGTTAGTTTTGAATATGTGATCTTTACTCCACCTGCACCTTTTACAAGTGAGATAAGACAGTGAGTTTCCCCTGTGACTCATCGAAAGCACATGATTGTTAGTCTTCATGTCATTAAGAGAGAGGCGTAAAAGGAAAATGTGATCATTTAAAAAAAGGAGAAATTAGTTTACTCTAAATTAATAATTGTAATTTTCTTTACATTAAATATATATATATATATATATATTAGAGGATGATTCAGTACCTCACATACAGTCTGAGGAACTGGAAATCATCAAGAGTGTTAGTGAAGGGTTATTGAAGTGGGGTTTTGCACACAGGGAAAGGGCAGCAGGTGAAGTGAGAATTGATGTTTACGGACAACTAGACTGAGATCCATGGACCCTGATGACGCCACGACTCTAAGTGAGGGCATCTGATCGATGACATTTCCACGTAGGAAAATGTGACGCTCAGTCTGCGTCACAGCGCAGGATTACAGATCAGATGATAGCAGAGGAAAAACAGGAGGATGGAAGGGAGAAGTGTTAACGAGAAAGAAATGAGATTCATTGCAGCACATATTTTCTCATAAGAAGGCAGAATTATAGATTTATAGTTCCAAATCATTTTTGTTTTTCAGCTCAGCAGACATAATTTAGGAGGAGACTCACTAAAATACTTCTGTGTATTATGATTAATAAAGAACTGAATTTACTTACATAATCCTAAATGTTAGGATGACTACCTGCTGTAAAAGAAAGGATAATCAACATTCAAACCATCCAGTCGTCCACATTTACAGAGTCAACCATAAGCTGAAAGACAGTATACTCCTCTATGGCTTTGGAGAATGTGACTTGCCATGTTTGCTTTAATACCTTTACAACACTCAAAATGCCTGTTGTTTAACTTCGGAACAGAACCTGTAAATGACGGTTTAAATCAATTGAGTAAAATGGGTGTATCACGTTAAGTATTTAAACAGTGCAAAGGTTGCAGCTGCCATTTCACTGTTCATTTTATTTTCTGCTTCTGGGAATTCAGCTTTATTCCACAATGACAAATCAAGTGAGTCATCTCTGCACAGCAGGCAGGTTCGAATGCACCTTTAACAGCAGCCTGCACTCCTGAGGGAGTTTATTGGTGCTGCAGAGGGAGAACAAACAATGGGTTTGGAAGCTGCAGAGAAATTATGTTAAAGTCAAGTCACACACTTTGCAATCATGTTTTTTGACAGAGCACCTATCAATAAGGAGACTTACCATTTGATGTGAAACGTAAGCTTGTGAAATAATGAATGGCAAAATAAACTACTGTAGTGACTGAAATAAAACAAGTCTGCATGCCAGGAGAAAATGGATTGCTTCAAAGTAGACACATGGTGTGTTGAAACTGACATGATGTATTTCAAGCAGCAGTGGCATGTTAAATGAACGCACCCCTCTAACATGTCACTTCTTCAGGGGTTTTATCTTTGAGGAAACCACAAATGGAAAATGTTATCTCTGGAGCTGCCTCTAAAGAATCGTATTTCCCATCGTGTGACAACATGTTGAGGATCTTTGGGATCCATGAAGTCACACTCATTACCTGCTCCTTTGAGAATGAGTCAAAAGGCTTTTCAGATTCACACAATAAATCAGCGGCATGCAATTAGCGATTCAAGGCGCAATCCTGATATTGAAAGTTATTTTGATCTGGAGTGACGTTGAAGTTAAAAGGTGCACGTGACTCATAGGTGAAATGAGACTCATGAGGGGTTTTTGCTTGCGTTTTTCTAAAGAGTCCTCCTACAATCACGCCAGCGCGCTCCTGCTCACGACACAAGCTGTTTGCGTCTCCTGCACATCAGAGGAAGATATTCCCAGGCACCACAGTGCCTCTGACTCCAATGAAGACGTGTAATTGATGATGTGTGTTTGTGTGTGCCAACGTCAGAGGCAGGTAGCTGTCATGACTGTTGGAGCAGTGGCCGCTGTTCTTGGTGACTCATAGCAGAAAAGTACATAAAGGATCCTGCGTTGACAGTGACGTAGGTTCTACCTCCCTCTGACATTTTGTGCGCACACACAACTGAAAGTATTCATTATATCTGTGAATTTTCTAAATATTTCAGGTCCATTTGCCATCCTGACTTGATGACAAGTATATCAAATATCCCGAAATATTTGGACAGATATAATATCTACATGAACTCTGTAGATATATTATGGGGTTGGCCACTGGTGCTTTAATCAAATACTTACACGATAAGATTTTTTATAAATATTCATCAGTTATCTGGATATAATGTGGGTAGGGACAATAATACAAAAAGGAAAAATACATCAATGAAATGGAATGCAGCCTTTTAAACTAGGAGAAGACAGCAAACATGCCATCTTGATTTAAAACCTAACTTGAAAAAGTCTTATTTGAACCATAAACTGATCTGGCCTGGCAGTATGCCGTCAAATGACTTCTGGGAGATGCAGTTCTTTGCAGCAGCTTCTGACCGCCAGGTTCTTTGTCTGCTGCACCTCGATGCCAATGGTGCCCAATGGTTGTCATTGTGTGTCTGTCAGGGAGCGGTGTAGGCGACATGTGTGTGTTGGTGGGGAGGCTGGAGGAGCCGCAGAGACAGCAGCTGAGAAGCTTTGGATGGGCCACATGGTTTCATTTGATGGTCAGGTCAACAGGTCAAGAGGGGAGCCGCCGTGTACATGGACCATGCAGACACGCGTGTGTGCATAGGGAATGCATTTCACAGGCAGAAATCCTGGGAAAATAAAGACACACAAGGAAGTCACGTGGAGCGTTGCCAAGCAAAACAGAGCCGTAACATGTCATAACGAGACGGCAAATTGATTTAAAGCCCAACAGCCTCAAATGATGAGAGTCAGGCTGGAGGAGCGCCTATAAAAAACTCAAGAGAAGTCTCTTATACTAACACACCCTCCTACGTCCTGGGCCTCTCCCATCATCGTAAAAAAACCCTGTGACATTTACAGGTGCTTTAAGATCAACATTCATATCAATATGTACTTCAAATGATAGAACAGTGTAGAGGTTTTGGGATAGCAGGAGAGGGTATTTTTCCCAGTGCGGATTTTCAGCATTTTACTTCATCCAATCCGAGTGAGATAATTTTTTTTACAATTTGTTAAACAGATAACTAATAATAATATATTATATAAACATACAGGGTCTACAAACTATTCAAATGTATGTTCACAAAAATATGAAGAAATTAAACAAAATAAATTCTGTTGAGCAGCTATTTTCTCAGTCAATCAATCAGTTTATTTATATAGCCCAATATCACAACACGCGTCTGTCTCAGAGGGCTTAGTGGATATACGAACATTGAATGGCAGTGCTAAAAGATAAATAAAAGATGGATTGTCAAAAATTTAAATAAAGAATACGAAAGTGGCACCAAATCGAAGTTTATGCTTTTTTTATAGCCCACTTTCACAACATTTACATTTTTCTCAAGGGACTTTTAAGTTTGTACAGAATATGAATATGACACCCTCTGTCCTTAGACCCTCACATCGGACAGGGAAAACTTCCAGAGGAACACCCCAGTTAATGTGGGAGGAATGAAAGAAACCTCGGGGAGAGCAACATCAATATTGGTCTGAAGAATATGAGAAACCATAACAGCAGATTGAAATAATGTAGAGAGGCCACAAAGGAAAGGGGACAGGCTGCAGAATGAGCTTAGCCAAGGTGAGGAACAGTTTCAAAGTGAAGGACCTCAAGAGGAGGAGGAGGGGCTCCCAGGAGAAGAGCCCACCATCAGGACCGGACCCCTGCCAGGATATGGAAGCTCTCAAAAAGATGACACAAATATAGGTGCTTTGAAAACGATCAGACTGTAGAGAGTTGGTCTCAAAAAAGGAGCCTCCTGTCAAATACAGGAGAGGAGCTCCTGTTTCAGGTACCTAAAGAAGAAGAAGAAGAACCAGGCTGCTGCTGAACATAGTTCATTCAATACACATGAGAAGCACATACAGTATATAAGCTGTTATAAAGGCTTGGTTGGCATGAAATGAGAGATGGTTTTCACCAGTTTTTTACTAATAGATTTAGATATGACAAGAAGGTAATCCACTCGCATACAATTGTGCGACGATGCAAATTGATAGTTTTTTCTTGGTATTTTAAATTCCCTTTCACATTGATGTTAAACTCCTCACACAACACTGTCAAATATCCTTGATCTCCAAACCAGATGAACCTGGAGGCTAGAGGCCAAACATGTATCGTTCTGCCCTGACTGACCTCAAGTCCCCCCCGGTGCAATGTGTATGCACCCTGTTGCATCAAAGTTCCCATAAGGCCTAGTGCAACAAGTGCTTATATGTTGTTGGTTTGTGGTTATTTGATGTCACACAATGTCATACCGTTTTAATCCCCATTAGAGTACAATTTAAAAGTCTCTTAGACAGGGCTTGGACTGGGCTGAGTTGATATTGCACTCAATTGTGGTAAATCCAACAAAAGCAATTCACATGCATCCCTGCTTCTGTGTCTCCTGATCAATGGGGGTCATTTTCTCTCACTAATGCCCCTTCAGAAGCCATCATTTCACATTTCACCAGCATCTCACTCCTTCCTCAGCAGACAGAGTTGGATCAGTTTATTGGCTAAGCTCTTTGCCCTTTCACTGATGTGTGACCCCCACATGTTCTATGGGATGTCAAACACCTCAGTGATCGTCCACAGTCCTGAGGATGAACCAGTACTTCTCCACTAAGTCTTTTGACTTGTATCTTATGGTGCTCCGATTGTTTGGCCACTGATCAGTATTGAGCGAAATTCATTTTGAATAGTCGAGCAGTATAGTCTTTCTCTGTGTGCTTTCTTTAAGACACAACTCCACTGAAACTATTTTAGCGGAGTTGTGTCCTTAAAGAGAGAGTAGTATGTTGCACATGTTGCCCTCCAATAAATACACAGTTGGCAATTTATGATACTTTCTCATATCTTAGCATTAATACTTAATATATAAGAATAGTTAAATAAATAAATAATGGTACACTATGAATAGAAGCAGTGTCCTGATTGGAGCCCCCTGACTTGTTTCTGTCACTGCTAGCATTTTGATAAATACAGACCCTCGTCTTCTGAGGCTCAGAGGAGACAGGGATTTCTCTGCCTCTTTAGAATTCATGTGGACATAAAGGTTAGGGTGTTTATGTGCAGTAATGTATCCCAAATATAAAACATTTTGAACATGTTCCTATTGTAGATCTTCTGTAACAACACAATGTGTGACAAGATGTGCTAACATCTCCGATTTCAGACATTGTTTAAAAAGATGCAAACCACTGTGTGTGTTTGTGTGTGTGTAGACTTGACTGATAGCTTGCCTGAGAGGAACATTGAAGCCGACCACATGAGAGGATGCTGATGTAGCAGCGGCCCCCCCCACCCCCCACCCGGGTCCTCTGGCAGGCAGCCTCCTCTCCCCTGGTGGAGCGGGTGGAGAGACAGCTGGAGGCCAGAGCTACTGCGATGATGAGACTCCGGCCTGGAGATAACGGCAGGATGCGATGCCCGCCGCGCGGGGGGGGGGGGACTCTCTCCCTCGGCCCTCCAGACATAGCACTGAATCCATCCAAGGTAACACCGAGGGGGGGCCTTGAGCAGAGCGCCGGGTGGGAGGGAGTGAGGGAGCTGGAACCTGAAGGGTGAGAAAAAGAGGGAGTGAGAGTGGATATTCTCACTTATTGGCTTGTGTTTATTGTGTGTGATCATGTGGCGTAAATGTTAAGAGCGGCCTGCAGCCATGCTGACAGTGCACTGCGGGGGGCGATTAGGGCATGGCCATCCATCCTACAGTGGTGATGGTGCTGCTGGTGGTAGAGGGAGAGAAAGGGGCCTGTTTGGAAGACATGACGAGACGAGACGAGGGGGGGATTACTAGCCAGCGCTGATTAGCTGGCAGCTTAACGACACGCTGTGCTTTCCATCTCATCGTCAGCACATGACCTGGGGCTGACGGGGGAATGAAACGGTATTTCTGATTATTTGTGGAGGGGAAGAGAAAGTGAAGTAGGGCTGGTGGCTGCAACATGAATATTCAATTCAGGCAATTACAAGATGTCCTACTTGGAGAGGGATAAGTGATGTGACACTTGCCTGCCAGGAATGTAGTCATTTTTGTGTAATTTCATATCAGATATCTAAGGGACTGGTTTATGACGATACATTATTTACTTTTGTTTTGCATTTTTGTACATTTTATTATTTACAGCCTCCTCAAGAGTTCTGTATTTTTTCCTGTTCCCTAAAACAACAATTTATTTTAGTAGTCTTTGTTGGATTGTTATATTGATTAAAGTCGGCAATGAAATGACATATCTCTGCTGTGAAAGTGAAACCGTTTTGACACTGAGGTTTTTCTAGTGTCCTGTAACACTGTGGTGATCAAACAACTAAATATGCATATTATTTATTATCTTCATATTAAATCATGGTGTGAGCACAAACCTTTTACCAATGCACACATTATTATTTTGAACCCATTTCAGTTTAAATTGAGCAGGAGAGGACGTATCCCTATCTACTTTTCTATAATTTTCTTTAGGAATGTGAGTCACTAGGCTGAGCGCTCTGCCATACTTTGTATGAAGCCGTGCTCTCCTCTCAGAGATGGATGTGATTGTGTCGTGGTGGTGACTGAGTGTCGTGCTTAGGAGGATGAATGGCAGCGGCGGCTCTGCGTTTTCTGGCTCATTGCTTCGAAATGACTCTCCCAGTGTCATTGTCCGCGAGCACTGGGAGAGGGAGGATCTTTATCTTTTTATTTCCAGCTCTCTCTCCCTCTCTCCCAGTAGTGAGGGAGCTCTGCTTCTCTCTCTCCCCCTCGCTCTATTCCAGGCGTCCTTTCTCTCTCCGCTCTCAGGGAGCTCCCACGTCACCGCCTCCCTGGAGCTGCTGGAGTGGGGGATGGGAGAGAGGGAGGAGGGAGGAAGGGAAGGAGGAGGGAAGGGAAGGAGGAGGGAAGGGAGGGTGAACAGATAGTCTGCTAGGCTTGTGGGGAGGCGGTGGAATTCTGCAGGTTGCCACGGTGAGCGAGTCGATGGCATTGAGCCACTTAGCTGCCTGCATGCACAACCCTCTCTCTGCCCTTCACCTGCTACAGAGGAGGCAGACAGTGTGTGTGTGTGTGTGTGTGTGTGTGTGTGTGTGTGTGTGTGTGTGTTATCTGTGAGGTTTACTAGGCCCCTCCTTCCTTAGTTACTGTTGCTATGCCTTTCAAGCTTTCCTTTCTGATAGCATTACAATAACATTAACAGTGTTACAGCTGGAAATGAATAGTAACTTTTGGAAGAACAGGTTTCAGACAGAGGACACTTGTAGTCAGCGGCAGATGAAAAAAAACAACTGTCAATGTCAGATTTGATCAGCTAGCTAGGTTATTATTTTGAAATACAACATAAGAAGAAGAACAAAAGCAACACAAACATTACATTCATCTTTCATTGTTAGCCGGGTCTTTTTAAGCTGCTGGGTCTGTAGAAGTATTCTATATATTTGTATATATACAGGGCAAATCCCCAACTAGTGGAATCATCTCAACACTGATGTAGAATTTTCAAACAATATGGCTTACTTTCCCAAAAGTAAAGCTTTTAAAGTTATGGAATTAGAAATGAGTTTTACATAGATGTTTTGGTTGAATTCTACAAATGAATTTAAGTGCAGAACAGAGCTGCTATATTTAAGTTACCCTCAACTCCAATGCAGTGAACGTGTCCTTAATTCGTTTTTTTATTATCTGCAACCAGCAGATTACAGTTCTGTTTGTCAGACTGTCCACAATAATGTTCCCACCCTTTGGCGGCCACAGTGATCTCAAGTGATTGTGAGGTCGTGTGTGGGTGCCTGAACGCGTGGATGAATGTTAATGTTTGCAGCTATGCAAATTTGCACTCATATTAAACCTGTAGTGCGGAACACTTAATTTTGAGCTTGTGCTTTTTGATTTGGAAAGGCAACAAATATTAACCAACCTCCAATTCTCTATGCATACTAAATATTTCTTTATCACAGCCTCCTGCTCATCCCTCCCTGCGCTGAGACTCCAAAGCTTGACAGACGGGCAGTGCCTGTACTGCGCTATGATTGGACAACTGCTGTTCATGGGAGGGGTTAAGTGAACCGTGAATTACTGTACATAGCACCCATGAACAAACTTATTTGTAGAAAACACAACATACACAAACAAAAAACACACACCGGTCAAGGTCTACTGTCCGACCAGCGGCAGCAGCAGACAAGCTGCAGTAAGTTAGATTAACGCTCAGTGGAAACTTCACATCTATGTGTCATGAGGACGACCCGCCCCTTATATTACTGGAGTTTTTCCTCTCTCACTTTGTGTGTGTGTGTGTGTGTGTTCATTTGTAACTATTTATTGTTTGAGCCAACGTGGTCCAGCATTGTTCCTGTGTTAATATCCTTATCTTCAATGTGTTTTATTGTGCAATAAGTGTGTGATCATTCTATGCGTGCAGTGTGTTAGTGGCTGTGAGAGTCAGAGAGAGAGTCGGCCTACTGGTCCAATGTCATGCAAATGAGGAGCTGCGGGCCTGTGTTGAGGGAACAAGGCCATTGATTGGAACCTCTGCACTGTTGCTGTGTGCCACTCAATGATGTCCTGTGGGGGAGCAAATTTGCTTATTGTGATTGAATTATTATTTATTTTTTCAGGGTTCTACACTTCATGGTGTGGAGAGACCAGAAGGAAGGGAGGGAGTGAGGATGGAAATGACTCAAGGTATCTGAATGAAAATGGCTGCCACTCAGGGAGGGATTTGAAAGATATGATTGGAAAGAGGGTTATTTTCTTCTATAAAGTTAACATGTTTCCTATGAATAATTCATTTGAAATAACAAAACAGATATTTTCTATATTTTTCTATTTCAATAATGAATAGATCCTCCTGTCTTACTGTGTTGTCAAAGCAGGATATCTCATATTCTGTGTGCATTAGAACTCGTCACAACATGATTACAAACACAATGTGGGCCACACTGTTGAATTAGAATGACAAATAGTTTACTTGGTTTAAACCGACAAACTACAGTGCCAAGCTGATTCAAGGGATACAACTAAAACAAATTAACTATATATTTGTGAATTATTTGTAACTATGTTGTCTTCAGTTTAAATACACAGGTTTTTGCTCCTGGGATTTGTTAACAATGAGGAAAATGTAATATTGGATCCTTCAGAATATGGTTATTTATCATGCTAATCAATAAAAAGATCTTGGGCTGCTGTATACTGTAGCTTACCTGGTAACTACCAGGTATCTTTTATCAGAGAGACAGTTTCCATTCCACCCCAGTCTATACCGGGGTGGAATGGAAACTGTCTCTCTGATAAAAGCACAGGTGAACCCAAAAGATCATCTTAAAAACAAAAAACATCTTAATTTTTTTGATTATACTGATTAAAAAGATATGCGAGTATTATCGAGCTACAGCATGATGATTTGAACACATTGATTGAGACAATGGGGAAGCACTGAATGGATGCTTCAAAGAGGAAATAAAGGACAAAGCAGTCCAGTATGAGTTCCTCCCTCAGTGCCCTTTCAGGGCTGCTGGTATTAATCAGCGCTGCCCTCACGCTCCATCCTCCACCACTGGATTCAACTTGACCTTTTCCTTCCCTTGGCCGATCCACTCAGAACCCAGGAGCCTTTTGATATGTGGGAACATTTTCCGGGACCAGACACCTCGCACCCTTGGTTACACACTGGAGGAGAGAGGATGGGGGAGAGGGGAGAAAATGGTGTTAGGGGTGAAGGGGTGGGTGAGACATAAAGTGTGAGAGAGACGAAAACGGAGAGTGAGACGGGAAATAATATTGGAAAGAAAGTGAGACGGAGAGGGTGAAAACACAGATTTCCTCTGTTTGAAAACACAGTGTGAATTTAAACTGGTCAGTTTTACTTCTCTCATTTGCTGCTGAAACAGAGAAACACATAGAAGAAGGACGGAGAACCAGAAGCACAGAGATCACAGAGTGAAATAAAGCATTAGATCTTTTTAAATACACATTAGTGTGAGAGAAGGTGAGAAAAATTTGATTTGATTCAGTGGGAGATTTTTAAATTACACTAGAATTTCCTTGTGAGTAAAAGAGCTGCAGAGAGATGAGAGAGGTGGAGGAGCGGGGTTGAAGCATTAACGGCAAATTAGCAGGAGTGGACCTCAGTGAAATTAGATTTGATTCAGAGGCTGAGGGAGGGGGAAAGAAATCTGAATTATCCCTCAGATCTGTGGAAAGTGTTGGATATGGAAGAGGAAAGGGTGGAGGGGGAAGGGGGTGGGGGAGAATGAGAAGGAATTTTGTAAAGGGAGACGGAGAAAAGCTTGTCCTCTTTGGCAGCGCTTCTGTTGAATGAGCCATCCGCTCCGTCCACCCTCACCTCTGCACCCCTCCTCTGCCCCCTCAGTGTGTTAAAGAGCCCATAAATAACTCACAGTCCCACACAGACGCACAAAAGACAACAAGACACTCTCCTGCTGCCGTCTCACTTCAATGCTCTCTCGTCTGTGCGGCTGTGTTGAGTCCGTTAGAGGCTGAAAAACGTCATTAAAAACCAATAGCTTCCTTTTGATGCGCACTCCATCCTCCGCCCCCCGCATTGTTGTGTGTTAATCATGTTAAACAACACTGTGTTTGACTACCACACGTTCCCCATAGGCCCGGAACAGGTGGCCATTAATGGGGGTCAGGCTCATTTGAGGATCAACAGCTCGTTAAGTGCGAGTTTAGAGTGTGTTTGTCGTCGAGGAACATAAAGAACAGCACGGGTGAGGAGAAAATGCCAGGAATAAACATCAGAGGTAAGAGACAAGTGCATGAGACCAACGCTGTGTCTCAATTCAGATACACTGCCATGTTGTGAACTGTGAACACTTTAATGCAGTGTTTGAATTTCAAATTGCAAATGCCTGCTTTGCCCTCACAGGAAGTGACCGTTGTCGCTGTTAGCTAGCAAGTTAACAACGATTGTTAGCGGTACCAAATCATTAAAGACTGCTCAAGTAATTCAATATAATTAATGATGGCTTCTTTTCAAGCACTTAAATCCTGAAATTATTTTAACTTTTATTTGTAGAGTGCTGTGTTCACTGGTGCAACTGCAGTCACAGCTTGTCGTGTAGCTTCTGTTACGTAGCCAACATGGTTAAGAGTGGGAATCTAGTGTACTGCCTTTTTCCATACTTCACATCCGGACACACTCATGCACTCAAAACATCTAAAGTGTGCTGAGTGTTTCTGTCTGAAGCAAACATAAGTCACATGTCAACTACAGGGATCATAAATGGAAAAGATTGTTGGGGAATAGCCTACACTGAAAAAATACTTCCCATTACATGATGTTGTTCTCAAGAAGTGGTTCTCAAACCTTTTCTGTCAGGCCCCCCCTTTGGAGAAAAAAAAAAGTCGGGCCCCCCCAACACAAATAGTCAGGCTCAGTGGCGGCGCCAGAGATTTCTTTTGGGGGTGCTGTGGGGTAGCTTGACGTTTCATAGAGGGTGCTCAAACATTTAGGGTTTCCCATTAATGTACCGGTCGCTACAGTGGAATTTTCTACTGCAACAATCTCCACGCATATACTGTACACAACGTACCCGCGACTGTTACAATGAAGGCTCGATAATCAGCTCACGGCATATAGGTGTAAGCAGGGGTAAAGTGCTATTTTTATAGGTGGTGTGTGGACCTCACATAGGGGGTGGACCTTACATAGGGGGGTCCGGGGGCAACCTCCCCCGGGAAGATTTATTTTTAAATATTGAAGTTAAACGCATCAATCTGGTGCACTTTGAGAGCAACATGAAGAGATCTATGCATCTCTCAACACCCATATGAAACAGAACTGTAAACAGATTTACTTTTTCTTTATGGATATTTTACAAATCACCCTTTTAAACTTTATTCTTGTTTTACTGTCATATAGTATTTCATAGCTGTTTTTCATTTATTCTCTTATTTTTTTATAACTATAATGATCATATAAACGTGTGCCTCGGAAATAATTGTTTCAATTAATGGTGACCAAAACGTTTGAGACCCACTGAGATAATACTGAGAGAGTCCTTTAGCTCACTGAGTCTCTCAGTCTGACAGGAGAGGACTCTCCTCCACTTGTTGAAAAAAGTCCTTATATCCGTTAGCGTAGTTCGCTAGCACCAGAAGCTAACAACAACGATCTCCGGTACCGGTGCGCTCTCTCTCTCTCTCTCTCTCGTG
>NW_011338464.1:0-4782 GCF_000735185.1 Notothenia coriiceps
ATTGGATCTGTTACAGATATTGCGCCTCAACATCACATATTGCCAGAAACTGCAAAGCGAGCGTCAAGTGCTCCGAGTGCGAAAGTGAAAGTCACAACACAGCCCTACATCCAGGACCCCCAACCTGGAAGGCAAAGGCCATTGACCCTGCCATAGGGTATGGCGGGGGGGATGGAAGTACACCTGCTGATATTGCAGCCCTGTGTACCAGCGTCTGCGGTGGGGACCTGAGCAGCAGGTCGTGTTCGAAGATCTGTCTTGTTAGAGTCTTCCATTCAAGTTATCCAGACAAAGCAGTAAAGCTTTATGCCATCCTCGACAATCAAAGTAACAGATCACTTGCTCGCCCAGAGTTCTTTGATCTTTTCAAGATACAAGGCCCCAAGTCACCTTACTCACTGAAGACATGCACAGGAGCACAGGAGTGGTAGAGACAGCTGGAATCCCTCGATGGGCAGGTTTGTTTATCCCTCCCTACGCTAATTGAGTGTAACCAGATTCCTAACAACAGATCAGAAATCCCCACTCTAGAAGCTGCGCTCCACCACGCACACCTGAAATCTGTAGCTCTTCAGATTCCTAAGATGGAAAACCATCTGCTTTTCCTTGGAAGGGACATAATAAGAGTACACAAGGTGCGGGAACAGATAAATGGTCCTCACGATGCACCCTATGCTCAGAGGCTCAACCTAGGATGGTTCATCGTGGGAGACGTCTGTTTGGGAAATGTTCATAAGCCATCCATGGTGAACACTCTCTTCACAAGCACGCTAGAGAACGGTCTTTCAACCTCGTCCGAATCGCCTCCTCATCAAAGAAAGACACAGCGACTTTACGTCAACTGACCCCACACAGAGCTACTTCAGTGATGACACCGCCTGTGACAAAGGAGAAGACCATCTTGGGTGTACAGTGTTCCAAAGAACTAAGGAAGATAACAAAGTAGCTCCCTCGATTGAAGACAAGGTCTTCATAAAGACCATGGAACAAGGGTTCCGAAAGGATGATGCCAACAACTGGGTTGCCCCTTCCCCCTTCAAGAGGCAGAGGCGACATCTTCCAGACAACCGATCACATGACCTTAAACGTCTCTCTCCCCTCAGGAGCAAAAAATGCTAACCTATTACTGCACCGAAAATCACTCTTAGCTCCCTTATTACTTATCCTAGCTGCACATCCAACACATCGTTTATGATCTTAAAGACACAGAATCTAACGGTGCCCACCTCAACACTGAAAGATACAAACTCGCGACATTATCAACAAAAACGTACATCAAAACAAGTGGCGCTAGGTAGCCCACAACGCTAACATGGCTTGCCTTCGTCTTTGTCTGATCTAAACTGGTCTTCAATGGCATTAAAACTATAACAACGATGATGTAGTTAATCCATAGGTTAATATCCAATGTGGCTGTGTCCTCTTTGAAATGTTCTGATAATCTATAAGCAATAAAACTGCAATTCCGTTGAAAAAAAGTAGAGCAGGCCATTCCTAGGCTCTGTAGCTTCATTGAATGCGCGAAGACGCCATCTTTTTTTTTTACATGAGTGTGTGCGGGACGATTTCCCTTCGATTCTATTGGCTCTAACGATCAGAAAGAGATATCACATGTCAAAATCAAAGAAGGGGGGCCAGAGATATGTAAAATCCACCGAAATGGTCCCAGAAGAAGGTTTTTTTGCTAAATCTAAGTCTAAAAAGGTCAAATATCACTTGTTTTGCATCAATCTTGATACAGGGTACTTATTATATGTTGTACTTTGGATTCCTAAAGCTTTTAGTCTACTAACCCATCATCCAAGGTTAGTTTTCACTATAAGTACAACATATCTTTTGGACGGACACTATAATTTACAGTTTTTTACCATGTTCAATCTGAATTTTCTTTAAAAATAAAAAACATCTATATTGATTCTGACTTTTTTTACATCCAACTCACAGGTTTATCATTACTTTGAGAAAAAAGATTATTAATTTTTCCCTTTTAGAAGGGAAGATATGGTCATTTGTTCTGGGAATGTCATTTTCGAGCCTGAACCCTGAAAAACAGGCTTGGGGCTTAAGAGGTTTTAAAGGACATCAACAGTCTCTAGTCCTTGATGGTGGAAGGTGTTTAGCTGAAAGTCAAATTGCACAAAAGATATGTGCACGTAGGACAACACAAACATGATTATCCTATTTTAACCATCATTAAACAAAATATAAATAATACTAGTAATTGTACATAGCCACAGACACACAGTTGAATTATACTCTATGATACGGAGATGATTTATCGGCAAACTTTTGAAATGTACATGATATGGACCGGCAATGTATTCCAGTTGACCGTGGCTCTGCATGTGACTGTTTTCTGTTTGATATTTGATTTAGTTTTGTGTGATATGAACCTTCCTTCTATTGCATGTCGTGTTTGATGGTTATGTTGAGCATACTGCTATATAAACATATGTATTAATATATGTGGTAAGTGTGTCACTGTAATATTTCTGGAAACATTTTAACATTGCATTAGTGTACCTCTGTCTGACAGTTAGCCAGTTCAGTTTCTCCAGTGTTCCCGTCACTCTGGGAGCTGATCAGACTGACACCAACATGCCTCGTATACTCAGAGAATGAGTTCTTACGGAACCAGAACTTCTTACAGTACGGTCGCTCAGAGGTGGTGACTTGATTTGTCAGGATCACGTGTGATTTGATTGTCCTCACGTCACCGCTGTCCCGCTGACCCTGCAGGGCGAGGCTGAACCGTTTGAGGAGACCAACGTGGACCGGCTGATGAGCTCCCTGGGTTACGGAGGCGGATCCACCGGCACCGGCAGCCTGGGGGTGAAAGCTCACCGCGGCTCCGACTCCTCCACACTCAGCTCCCAGCCATCCATTGATGAAGTTCGCACGCAGATGCACATGTTGCTAGGCAACGCCTTCAGCCTGGCACCTCCGGACCACGACCCCCCTTCTCCTCCTACCAAGTACATTTACACATGATTTATTTATAAGCACATCTGCATGTTTTAAACGACAGAATAGAGAGAGTAACAGGATGTCTGTGACCCCACGCTGTTTTTCATAAAGTACACCAGAGAACAACCAGAGAGAGTGGGAGTGTTACTGTCCACTAACGTTTTTTTTTTTAATATTCCTCTCTCTTAAAAGCAGCCACCACCATCACCACCACCACGCCCACAGGGCCTACAATCCCTCCCACACCAGCCACTACAGCGACGGGGTGACCAGCGCCCCTGGGACGATGAACCATCCCTGTGGGGGCCGGCAGAGGAGCGGCTACGAGGACATGCACCAGTGCAGCCTGCCTAAACCGGTGAGAAGCACTAGGAATAACAATAATAATAACAAATAATAATGATACATTTTATTTGGAGGGGCCTTTCACGACACCCTAAAAGTCATAAAGTTCTCTAAAAGGTTAAAAACACCAAAAATATGACTGTTCGAGTCTTTTGTTTTTATTTAAAGAAAAAGGCCAACTTTTGTCACATAATCATGACCTCTCTAGTCGAGACTATAAAGAACTACATTACCCACGCCGTCGAGACACAGCCTCTTTTGTTTTGATTTGTTGGACTGTTGTGAAGGCTTATTTTCTTTGGTGAATGTGTGTGGAAAGTATATAATTTTATTGTGAAACGCGAGTCCGCATCATGGGAAGCCAAACAAGTAAATGACTGTAAGTTAAAATAAATAAACAAATGATAACACCTTAGCACTGTCTGTTTAAGGCGTCTAAGCGGCTTGATGGAAACAAAGGAAGGAAACATTGACGAAGGTGTAAACATAAAAAGGGACATTTTAAGAAGACCCAAATGAGAGGGAACAGGCAATTTCAGGGAAACAGAGAAAAAATAGAACTATGAGTCCAGTTCTTGAAGTATGTCATTGTTTGTTTTGTAACTCTACCCTAATACAATGGAGGTAAATGAAATTCCATATGTGGTGCTGTTGACAAGCAGATAGGGTCAGCAACCACACAACCTTTAATAATTCCAAAATTCCAAATTGTCATTTGATCCTTAAGAATGCAGAAATGCTTACTGTTAGTGCTCTGTGTGCAGCTATTCAGTAAGAGAGAATTAAAGAGACGTGGATTGAATACCCACCACCAACGACAACAGCCTCATGCAGCTCCTGTCTGCTTTTATCTTTGGTTTTCTTCAATCAGACAGCCATCTTATTTTCTAGCCTTCTTTGTTTGCCTGTTGTTATTTTCCCTCTTTTTCTTTATGTTTCTTACTGTCCAGAGTCCAGATGCTAGTGAATATTTCTCTAAGTTTTATTTTTGGCTTTTGCAGGGTTTCCGCTTCACCCAGCTTCCTGATATGGGCATCGGATCTCCTCCGCCTCTGATCCCCTCCAGACCAGGACCCCCACCTGGGACCTCATTACGACGGTAGCACACAAATACAGACACACAAACATTAAAAAAGACAAACCAATTTAATATAAGTTCAAGGTTCAAGGTTCTTTATTGTCAAACTAACATAGCTACAGAGTAATTATGTCGTTGAAAATCTTAGGTTACAGGCTTCTCCAACAATGCAACACAATAATACAGATAAGCAGACAATATTAAAACAATATTAAAATATACTATATTAAGAGTAATACAAAAAGATAATAGTTTTTAAAAAAGTGAGAAAAAAAAGTGGAATAGTGCAATACGAGTCTATATACAAGTTATTGGAATGATATATTAGATAATAGATAAATAATTACTAAGTAGCAGATGAATGTTCAGTTGTTTAACAGTCTTATTTCCTG
>NW_011338464.1:4822-5072 GCF_000735185.1 Notothenia coriiceps
GTCAGGATGCTCTCTATGGAGCACCTGTAGGTCATGATGCTCTCTATGGAGCACCTGTAGGTCAGGATGCTCTCTATGGAGCACCTGAAGGTCAGGATAATCTCTATGGAACACCTGTAGGTCAGGATGCTCTCTATGGAGCACCTGTAGGTCAGGATACTCTCTATGGAGCACCTGAAGCTCAGGATGCTCTCTATGGAGCACCTGTAGAAGGTCAGGATGCTCTCTATGGAGCACCTGCAGAAGGTCA
>NW_011338464.1:5139-6431 GCF_000735185.1 Notothenia coriiceps
GAAGGTCAGGATGCTCTCTATGGAGCACCTGAAGAAGGTCAGGATGCTCTCTATGGAGCACCTGTAGGTCAGGACCCTCTCTATGGAGCACCTGTAGGAGGTCAGGATGCTCTTTATGGAGCACCTGTAGAGGTCAGGATGCTCTTTATGGAGCACCTGAAGGTCAGGATGCTCTCTATGGAGCACCTGTAGAAGGTCAGGATGCTCTCTATGGAGCACCTGAAGAAGGTCAGGATGCTCTTTATGGAGCACCTGAAGGTCAGGATGCTCTCTATGGAGCACCTGTAGAAGGTCAGGATGCTCTCTATGGAGCACCTGTAGAAGGTCAGGATGCTCTCTATGGAGCACCTGTAGGTCAGGATGCTCTCTATGGAGCACCTGTAGAAGGTCAGGATGCTCTCTATGGAGCACCTGTACCTGAACCTCCTCAGCCTGCGGAGGAAGAAGAGCCGCTGTCGAGCTTTCTTGGTGATGGTGTGAAGAGTCCATGTCAGGTCCTCAGTGATGAGTCCATGTCAGGTCCTCAGTGATGAGTCCATGTCAGGTCCTCAGTGATGAGTACATGTCAGGTCCTCAGTGATGAGTCCATGTCAGGTCCTCAGTGATGAGTCCATGTCAGGTCCTCAGTGATGAGTCCATGTCAGGTCCTCAGTGATGAGTCAGGTCCTCAGTGATGAGTCCATGTCAGGTCCTCAGTGAAGAGTCCATGTCAGGTCCTCAGAGATGAGTCCATGTCAGGTCCTCAGTGAAGAGTCCATGTGAGGTCCTCAGAGATGAGTCCATGTCAGGTCCTCGGTGAAGAGTCCATGTGAGGTCCTCAGTGAAGAGTCCATGTGAGGTCCTCAGTGATGAGTCCATGTGAGGTCCTCAGAGATGAGTCCATGTCAGGTCCTCGGTGATGAGTCCATGTCAGGTCCTCAGTGATGAGTCCATGTCAGGTCCTCAGTGATGAGTCCATGTCAGGTCCTCAGTGATGAGTCCATGTCAGGTCCTCAGTGATGAGTCCATGTCAGGTCCTCAGTGATGAGTCCATGTCAGGTCCTCAGTGATGAGTCCATGTCAGGTCCTCAGTGATGAGTCCATGTCAGGTCCTCAGTGATGAGTCCATGTCAGGTCCTCAGTGATGAGTCAGGTCATGAGTCAGGTCCTCAGTGATGAGTCCATGTCAGGTCCTCAGAGAAGAGTCCATGTCAGGTCCTCAGTGAAGAGTCCATGTCAGGTCCTCAGTGATGTGGACACAGAGGAACCTGAAGCTGCTGACTCTCTCCACCGTAGTCCCATTGATGGCGATG
>NW_011338464.1:6442-7621 GCF_000735185.1 Notothenia coriiceps
GTCATGTCCTCAGTGATGAGTCCATGTCAGGTCCTCAGTGATGAGTCCATGTCAGGTCCTCAGAGATGAGTCCATGTCAGGTCCTCAGTGATGAGTCCATGTCAGGTCCTCAGTGATGAGTCCATGTCAGGTCCTCAGTGATGAGTCCATGTCAGGTCCTCAGTGAAGAGTCCATGTCAGGTCTTCAGTGATGAGTCCATGTCAGGTCCTCAGTGAAGAGTCCATGTCAGGTCCTCAGTGAAGAGTCCATGTCAGGTCCTCAGTGATGAGTCCATGTCAGGTCCTCAGTGATGAGTCCATGTCAGGTCCTCAGTGATGAGTCCATGTCAGGTCCTCAGTGATGAGTCCATGTCTGGTCCTCAGTGATGAGTCCATGTCAGGTCCTCAGTGATGAGTCCATGTCAGGTCCNGGCCACGCAGTCGTGAGTGAACAGGGAGTAGAGGAGAGGGCTGAGCATGCAGCCTTGAGGGGCTCCGGTGTTGAGGATCAGGGTGGAGGATGTGATGTTTCCCACCCGCGCTGCCTGGGGTCTGCCCGTCAGGAAGTTCAGGATCCAGACACAGAGGGCGCTGTTGAGCCCGAGTTCTCTGAGCTTGATGGCCAGCTTGGAGGGCACAATGGTATTGAATGCTGAACTGTAATCAATGAAGAGCATTCTCACATATGTGTTCCTCTGGTCCAGGTGTGAGAGGGCAGTGTGGAGGGGGAGGGCTATGGCGTCGTCTGTGGACCTGTTTGCTCTGTAGGCAAACTGCAGGGAGTCCAGAGAGTCAGGGAGGGAGGAGGTGATGAAGGTTTTGACTAACCGCTCAAAGCACTTCATAATGATGGAGGTGAGTGCTACTGGGCGGTAGTCGTTGAGGCTGGTGATATTTGTCTTTTTGGGGACAGGAACGATGGTGGAGTGTTTGAAGCATGTGTGGACTACAGACTGCAGCAGGGACCTGTTGAAGATGTCTGTGAACACCTCTGCCAGCTGAACTGCACACACCCTGAGAACACGGCCAGGGATGCCATCAGGTCCAGGAGCCTTGTGTGGGTTAACCCTTTTAAAGGATTTACACACATCTGCCCTGTTTAAAACAAAAGGACAGGGCTCTTGGTCCTTCCGTGCCAACACACTCTCACTCCCTGAACGTCCAGGAGCGACGCTTGGTCAGGGACCCCGTGGCGTGCAG
>NW_011338464.1:9299-37692 GCF_000735185.1 Notothenia coriiceps
GGGGGGGACACCAATGTTATAATGCTAAAAACCTTGATGTAGTTAGTCTCAGGGCCAACAATGTAATGTAAACTGACTGCGAAAATAGGTTTCGCTGGTGTCAATGCACGCAAAGCTGGTTGTTTCATGTTTGAACTTATTTGTTCTTATATATTTCATGTAGTCAAAGTATCTCGATTTGTAAAGTTTCACGATGAGTTGACCGAAAATCTATTCGGTCAGGAAATAAATCATATATTCACGAAACAATCATTAAGATAACCGAGCTTCACCTCAGCCTTTCTCTACTCAAAGTCAGACGCGGCCTTCTTCACTTCGAAAGACGGACAGGACTACAGTTACCCCTCGAGTAAGGTGTTAAAACCTCGGTCCTATCGGTTTTGGTGCAACAAAAACGACTTACCCTTTGAACCCAGGGGGAGCGTCACGCCCACGTCGTCGACAAACCGACTTACGTCTCGCCTCACGTGCACGACCCCACATGTCAAATTGGTACAGGACCTACATCCTTCCCGGTCTAGGTAAGGCGTCGTACCATGGGTTATGTCACAGACTTTACCTAAGATACGTCAATGACCTTCGGTCACTTCCCTCGCCTCCTTCACCGCACCACACCCTTTAAAATTCTTCCACTTCTGGTCTGCCTCGGCGACGTAAGACCTACTCGACGTCTCCAGCCTACCGTGTACGTCCATCTGATCGGTCCTTCCCTCAACTTCATCAGTTCCGCACTCTACTGCTTTCGGCCTGGTCTTGGACGCAGCGACAGGTACCCAGTCTCCCCTGCATAAGAGGACTACAACATTTCTCAACATAAGACGTCGGTCGCCCCAACATTCGTCGCTACAAAACGTCACTTCCTGTCAAACAATAGATCCCAGATACAAATGTCACTCCTTTTAGACAAGTATGGAATTATAGGACGTTATGGAGCAAATCAAAAAATTAATTTACAGTGAATTCAATGATTTTGTTATGAAATTCTTTTTTTTCTGACTTTGTTTGTTGATTGAAATTATGATATGTTAATGAAATGTTTTTGTTATTGTTAATAAATACTAAAATGTAAATAAAAATGTGTAATGAAGCATATAGAACAGAAAAATTGGGTGAAATAACACGGTAGAGTACTTTATTGAAGTGGTGGACCTAGGGTCATTTTTAAGATACACGTAACACAATAGTCCCCTTGGATGACACTGTGACCGGTATGACCCTAGCTAGGAAGTGAGCTTGTAATTGCTAGACTTATATCAAAGTTGATAGAACGGATTTTTAGTTTGATCGAGTCCGCTCTATAGGTGCCCGGGACGCAGGTTAAGCAATAGTTTACGAACACTAATAACTTCGACTTATAGCTCGTGTGTCAAGTACCTGGTTTTCACACAATTGTCGAATAGTATTTAAGGTCCCTGCGTATTTATTAGAGGTTTTTACTTACAAGTAATGTTGTCGCGAAGTGAACCCATACTTTATACATAAAATGAATAAGAAGTACTACGAGGCGTCTTTTGTTGTTTTGGAAACTACATGAACGATCTTAGGAAAGTCTTCCTCTCCGACAAACTTTCAACAACTATTGTCATGAGAGCGAAACCGAGGGAGATCACAGTACTCTTATATAATTTTATTCCTATTTAGTTTTTTGGTAATCATGAAAAGCGTGTTGGACTTATTAGGAATAAAAGGGTTACATTAAGTTGTTATAAAGTTGTAATTTTTCAGTGTAGTGTAGTATAAGTAGTGCACATTAGTAACTCCTAAAAGTCAAACACAGAAATTTATACACAAAATATACGGACACAAAGATGTAAAAATACAGGATGGACCAAATAAAATAATTATTAAAAACTAATGTAGTAACTAGTGACACACAATTTACTACACCATTTTTATTACCTAACCCTATGATGTTTGACTTGCTCTTTCTTTTCTATTTTAATTTTGTATGTATATCGTATAAATTCATATCAACTATATATCTTATATCGTAGGAAAACGACTAATCTAAAAAATATCTCTAATCTTCTTGTGAAATATATTTCTTACGTATATGCTATCCCTCTATGAAAATTCCTATTATGTTCTAAAGAAGGTTTAAGTAGAAAAACTTCTGGTTAGTTGGTATATTTGAACTTTATATTCAATGGTTTTATCCTTTCATGCACGTCTGTGTGTTCTCTTTTTTTTGTGTGTTCGGTGCTTACCATTAAAAGACCATAACAATATTTAAGATGTCGTTTTACAGACTGTTATCTAATGTGGTTGTTCGTAAGATAACAAAACAAGTGACATGAGGAGTTTGGGCTCACTTTATCACACGATTAGTAATTCGCGCGGTACTACAGTGTGTCGTGTATTGACCGAGTTGTGCCCGACTTTTAATTTGTCCAGTCACTGTAGGGCTCAGGCAGCAGGTTATTTCTAGTTAGCGGTCGATGGGCACATTTACGGTGACTTTGTAGACGTGTAGTTTGAATATCGTGTCAACGGAAGAGTTTAAGAGACGACTGTTTTGGGTTTTGGGTTGGGTGGGAAGGAGTTGTTACCCTAAGTTTATTTTGTTATTTGTACCTAGTCACCTTCAAAAAAAGTTGTATGTTACACCAGCATCTGGTGCGATAATCATGAAATTTATACGATCGACACGTTCTAGAGTCAACCCTGAAGTTCTATTCTACAGGTCTAATACAGATAAGTATCTATCTAGGGCTCTATCCGGGCCAATATCTAGTGGGTCGGGGTGACGAAGTTTGCTGTTTGTAGGAGGTGGAAGAAAAAGAAATAGATCGTATAGTAGAGAATGCCTAGTCTTTTTGTACCGACGCACAGGCAAGCCAATTTGTTTATAGAATATGCCAATCGCTGTTTCCTGTTCACACTAATTCAGTGATGTTGTTAACGTATCACTGTGGTCCTATGCGTCCATGCCATAAAGATACCTCTGCTCTCCACACCGGATACACATTTACCCCCATTAGCTATGAGTTAGATAAAAATAGTTGCGTTTTCCATCTGGGGTAGTAATTATATAATAGTGAAATCTCTACCTATTTAGTCACTCGACGCAGTTAAGCAGAAGTAGTATATAGTCCCTAAATCGCGTTTACCTGTTTCCAACTATTATTATATGTAATACGGTCCTGGGTCACTAATGGTACTCGTTATACAAGTTCATACACAGCCCGCCCGGACATCTCTTTACAAGTGAGTTTTCACAGACGATTCCATGTACTCATATATAGATCAATATATTTAAAGACAGGTTGTAAAGTTACGTGTTAACATTCAGGGGATAATGCAGAGTTGCTCGAGATTCAAAAAATATAGAAAATTTACCGTAAAATAAAACCAAGTATTGGCATCCTACGTGTAACATTTTAATACCCTTTTTAGATAAAGTGTTCGCAAGTTATCTCCTCACATAGCATAAAATCAACCTCTTTCTCATGTAGGTCGTAGAAAGATGCGGGAAAACCCGCAATTAACCGTAAATGCCAAGGCAAGAATCAAATTTCAGAAAGTTCGTACAAACATATTTAAAAACCATAAATTTAAGTTACGATCAATGTTGTCTGTAAAAACGTGCGAATACTATATAAAAACATGTTCGTTCAATTGTGATATGTAGTAATTGAGTAGGCATAGTCATATGATCAGAAAAAGGACCGATATAGAAAAGATAGATTAATAGTAATATTACGGGTGAATTTCCACCCCGATCCATCAGTCCTTTGGCCGAACCAGTGACGTGATTTACACTTTCCATTGCTCGGTTTTTCTTAGGCGAGCGGGAGAGACGTCTCGAAGTTGAATGTCCTCGTGGAGAGGGAGGACGCTCCTCCTGTCCGACGTGTCATTGTGCCACATGTATAGTCCGTTTGAATTGTGTGTAGATCCCAATCCGTTATGATGTGTCGGTTTCGTTGAGGCTACTAACTGCGACCAAACTAAAGAGCGAATCAAAGGTGAAAGAAAAACACGCAATAACGAGGTCATGTTAAAAAGAACGCTTGTGCATTGCTCAAACTTGGTTTGGGCGGTACACTATTTACCGGCGACAACGACCGCTGAGCAGTTTCATGCGCACGTCACATGCGTTCTGCGTGCTGGGTTACCTCCTGCTCAGTCATGTAAACGCCTTTGCTGCTACCTTCGTTTAGGGCGATTTGCCGTTAACCAACACACTAATTGGTCCAAAAATGCCAAGGTGTCTACTAAAAATTACGCTACAAATCCGTTTCGTAAATTCGTATAAGTAAGATAGCGCTAGGCATTCACATTCTGTGTAAGATACCTTTATATTGTTTTTTTCACTATAGAGCTCGGCCAAAGCTTGAATGTATGGGGTAGGGACAATTGTATATCGACAAAACTAGGGTGAACACTCTTGTATACCGCATATTAGAGGAACATGCTTGGTAGATCTTACTCCCTCCTAGGGATTGTATGTCCGCGAATATCCTAGGTGCAGGAGTCTTTTTTACCTGTTGGAGAGCTATTGCAATATATATTAAACAAATTTAAGAACAATGATTTTTATCGTAATATACCTAATATATTCGAAACAGTTGTATTTATCGAGGCGTCATTAGCGGTCCAGAGGGAATACACGGTACGGTGAGTATCGGGGGGGTTTAAGAGTCAGACCAGATCACTTTATGAACCTAGAATCTTTTTTGTATGGTCTACTTTCGCTATTAACGGCAGGATTTCCTCGGTTCCTTGAGAGTTTTTGATCAGAAAGTTATATTTGCGTCATTATTTATTTACGCAGTCTTTTTACGTTTCGTTGGTAGGGCAGGGAATACATAACGTATTGAGAGTCAATTAGGAGACGATGACCATGCTCCTGGTCAGTGTTACGGGGGCACTGGCCCCTGTTGCCCCCCCCCCTAGAACCGCCACTGAAACCACCCCTGCTTTTAGGCCTTTGATTGTTGGCTGAAAGCAAAGGTAATATGTGAATGTAGAAAAGAACATACTCGCTACCACCTTTACCTGTCCATCAACACTTAATGCACCTTAAACATACATAACAACAACCAACAGGAACAAAGCTCATCAAACCAAAATACCTTCCAAAAGCGTGCCAAACATCATCTTATAAGGACGCCTCCTGCATGCCTTCAAAGGTCCAAATTATTAAAGGGATAGATGGGATAGTTTGAAGTTGGGTTGTGTCACCATAGCTGTTGGCACACTCTCAGTTCAGAGAAGCTGATGAGAGAACACAGAAACTAAGGAATGTAATGCTGACTATAATATAGCCATCTAAGAGAAAGGGCCACCTAAAAAAAACAATATGTTCAACTGATACAATATTTAAAATATTTACCTAACCTAACGTGCCCTCAGAAAGCTCTTTCCAACAGGAAACTGAATCCGTTATCTCTTTTCAAAGCCACAAGACTCCATTCACTAAACAGTCCTTTTATCTCGCAGAGCACAGGAGCTGCTGGTCTCCCACTGCCTCCATCTGTTAGTTACTTTGTGATTTTGTTTGACTTAAACTTGTTAGTTTGGATTCACCAAAGTCACACAGTAAGTCTTGCTGCTTCATACATATATCACTTTAGTAATGTTTATTTTTTCTAACCACTATTTATATGTCTCTACTCCTCTCTATCACTTGAGCGCCTGCTGTCCAGGTTTACCTTGGCGACCATGATGACGCAGGACGAGCTTTGAGCAGACAGAGGTAACAAGCTGATGATAGCTTTCACACCCGTTTACTGCAAGTCTTAATATTGATAATTTAATAACTCAAATATGATTAATGTCAATGTGTTTATTCATTTCTCATAGAGAGGCTCAGTGTTCCTGCAGGTCATTGGGGTTTCCTCTTCAGAGCGCTGGACAGAGGCTCGGCTGTGCTTCACTCACTGAGTAAGTATGGCAAGAAAATAAAAATAAAAGATCTTACAACACTTATTTATTTCTTGTTTCAGGGTGGGACTTCTCTCTGTCTGCGGCTCCTGAGCGTTAACTGAAGCACACAGCGGCGTCTTTAGAGCTGACCCTCTGTCTGCTGACCGTTAACTCACCGTGTTGTTGTTCAATAAAACACTCAGACATCTAAAGTCAACCTTTGTTTTGTGAGATGTCTTTTTAACTTCAGTGAGGTAATGCGAAGGTGTAATAAATTGTTATAATATAATACATTTATTTGCCCCTTTCAACAAGCACTAACATCTGAGTGGTTTTTCATAGAACCCAGGACAGATGTTTTTAGAGAACACATATCCATGATTTCTGAGAAAAACTTCACCGTTTAGGGAGGTTGGAGCAAGCCTGTCTTCACACAGATACACACAACTATTGACCATCAACACAAATCTAAAAAAGTCCAAAAGTCACAGAAAATGTGGAAATGTAATTTGTATATACATACTGTGTTTTTAAGAAATAGCTTGTAAAAGGAACATAACTGCTAACATTTGTTCGCAATATTAATATTTTAAAGATTTGGAGTTTGTAAGACAAACGAAAATGAAGCTCCCTTCCATCATACTCAAAAAATGTTGGAAGGATAACAAATTGAGAAAATAGAGAGCTATTCTTTTTGGTAAATAAACAACAACAAAAAGACAGCTTTTGACCGGAGGGTGGCGCCAGAGGAGCGGCCATGTTGTTTCATGACTTTTAACAGAGTTTTCTTCACCAGTGTGGTCTCATCTCAGTCTGCTGACATTTTAAATATGCATTAAATTAATTTAAACAGAAAACAAACTGCTGTGGGAGGAAATATGTTTGTTTCCAGTCATCTGAATTTCAATTAAAAACATCAACATTTTGTGAGGAGTTGCAGGGTGGGTTTTTTGTTATGTCTGCACATCTTTACCTGATCCCACACATCAGTACACATTGAATCCTTCAGCTTAATGACATGTTTGCTGCAGCATGGTTAACATGTAAGTGAACATTCAATTAACATTGGGATTATTGGTGTTAAAGGACTTGATGTAAGTGTATCACTGTATTCAGCCTCTATACAGATATGTGTTGCCCTTTACCTGGGAGTCTCCTTTTCTTCTGTTCCTGCACTGGTTTCATAAGATAAACCCAGAGGATAAAAATAAATACAGAAGAATCATTGCTGAAGAGCATTAGTTTATTATTCGCAGGTTGCTTCAGAAACAGGTAATTATTACTAAATGTGGAGTGTTGGATAAATAAATATCAATCATCATAACACTGTGGCTGTTCTATTTCGTCCCTACTGACCGCCAGAGGCGGTGCTTAGCACTGGATATGTCCATCGCGCGCATGCGCAGCTCGAGTACCAAATAACAACAAAGTCACCTGTGACCCACGTGACACCGGCTATATATGCCGGTGTCGTCAGAGGATCTGTTCCTTTCATCTTCTCGCTGCGCGAGAGTACCGTGGCTACATTTTTGTAGCCTACAGCGTTTCGGTTGGGACGTTTGATCTAAGGATTTCTCTGCAAAACAGCTGGTTGCGTGCAGCTTCGCGACTGATCCAGTCGGAGCCACGGGCTTACTCGTTCTCCAGGAGCTGTGGCCGGCTGTGCAGAATCTTCGATCGGACAGTTTGGTGTCGGCTTGGTCGGTGTATGGCATCGTTTCCGCTCCCTCTCCCAGCTAAGTTGTCTTGATTACTGTCGATGCATGACACGCTCTCTCTCCCGACGGATCCCCTCGGCCATTTTCACCCGCACCTCCTCTGCTAGAAAAGCATCTTCCTCGTCTTTAATTTTCTTCTCCTCTGCAAGTTTCTTCTCCTCCTGCAGGCGTATCAGACGAGCCTCCTCCGCTAAGCGCATCTCCTCTTCCTTTCCCCTGTGTAACCGGAGCTGCTCCTCTTTCTCTTCTATCAGGGAAACCTGTTCCTGTATCCGCGAAAACGGCTGCTCCATGTTCCTCAAACGGCACTCCTCCCGCTTGAATCTGGCTGTCTCATACTGCAGGAATGACTTCATCATCTCCCTCAGTTCCTCCATCGTTTTCACCTCCTCACTTGGTCAATCCCACTTCTGACACCAAATGTGAAGCTGACCGTTGAGCGGCCCGACCAAGCAAGGAGGCAGAGGCAGAACGTCCCAAATATAACCCGGTGTGGGCATTTATTAAAATCATAGACCCATGACTCACAGCCTCAATCTCGCTGTTCTCCCTGAACACAGTCAGCAGCCACACGGATCGCACACACCACCCAACAAAACAGGAAACACAGAGCCTAAATACCCACACTAATTAACCCAACAAGACACAGGTGAGGGGGGAGGAGACAACACAGGGCACCAGGTGCACACAATCAACAGCAACAGACATGGGGAAAGGGAACACTTTTCAAAATAAAAACACATGTGCAATATACAAAGCCCGAAGCCGTCAGTCCACAGTGACGAANCCTCAGTTGGTCAATCCCACCTCTGACACCAATTGTGAAGCTGACCAACCAAGCAAGGAGGAAGAGGCAGAGAATTCGAATATAACCCAGTGTGGGCATTTATTCATCGCTGTGGTACATGACACAGCCTCAATATTGCTGCACAGGTGAACACAGCCACAAGGATCTCACCCACACTACCTGTCCACTGACAGGGAAAACTGAGCCTAAATACACACTAATTAACCCAACAAGACACAGGTGAGGGGGGAGGAGACAACACAGGGCACCAGGTGCACACAATCAACAGCAACAGACATGGGGAAAGGGAACACTTTTCAAAATAAAAACACATGTGCAATATACAAAGCCCGAAGCCGTCAGTCCACAGTGACGAAGCCATCTTCGTCACAGTGGGGCAAAGTAACTAAGTCGATTTACTCAGTGTTTAGTTATTATGCTCCAAATATCTGGAACAAACTCCCAGAAACCTGCAGGTCCACTGCAACTCTTGCTACTTTTAAATCCAGGCTGAACACTTTTCTTTCTTTGCTTTTAATTGAACTATTCATATCTCACACTGCACTGTAACTTTTATTCATGTCTTTTATACCTGTGTTATGTTTAATTTACTATCTTTGGTTTTAATGACAGTTTTTAAAAATGCCCTTTTATAATGTGTTTCCGCTGCACTATTTCTTAATGCTCTTAATGTCTTTCATTTTTGTAAAGCAGTTTGAATTGCCTTGTGTTGAAAGGTGCCTTGACGTGCCTTACTCAGGGACTTTAATTTAGTTCAATTGTTAAGGGACTTGTACTTATCTTAATTTGATGCTACTTTGTTCTTCTACCTCACAACAATTCAGAGGTAAATGGTGTACTTCTACTCCTCTACATGTATTTAATACCTTTAGTTACTTCAAAGATGTGGATGAATGATGTGAAATATAATCAAGTGTTAAATCAGACTTTAGTTCCACCTGGAGTAAATTCACAAGCTACCCTGCAGTATACAAAGTCATTCAAACTAGCTGCACCTTTACCAGCTTTGAGAACACTTTCATGATCAATCATTATAAAACATATTATATATTATTCTGAAATGGACCAATCTGCACAATCACTTTTTACCCAAGTACAATATCGCAGTACTTCTCCTTCCACTGGCAAACAGAGAAGATCCAACACATTTAGACATTTTGTGACATATTTTCCATTCAGGAAAATTAAAATAGAAATAAAATAGAATACACATATCAAATAGAAACAGATTAAATATTTGATGCAACACAAGCAGTTACATCGAGTTTCTTTTACATATATTCCTGCAGTAATTCAATTTGTATAACTTTTGCTTCAATGTTCAATATATCTGCAATCAGAGTTAGAAGTCCTTTCAAGATGTCCATACTAAAAGGTGATAACCAGCACTCCGCGTGTTCTCGTTGCTCAGAACGAGATCTCGTACCTACATTCTCGCCTGCTCACCACCAAAGATGGCGTTTTGCTGAGTGCTCATGGATACACACATTTTTCAGCTCGTCGTTATCTTACTTTAAAAACAAATTAACTGCATAGTGAGCTACGACTCCCCGTCAACCTGAAGCCACCATGCAGATCACTCTGAAGACCCTGCAGCAGCAAACCATTCAGATAGAGATAGATCCCGTTCAGACGGTGAGTAACAGTAGCTAACAGGAGCTGACGTGCTAACGAGCTAACATGCTAACATGCTAAGAGACAGATTTCCTTCAGAATCAGAAACAGATTTAGTACCAAATCTGTTTTTAAACATACAAGGAATGTGCCTTGTTGTATTTCAGGTGCATACATTAACACAGTCAAAGAAGAAAAAATGACCAAATAATGCAACTATTATAAACAACTATTAAAATATAACTATTATAACTGTTAAAATGAAGCAATGAAATAAGGAGGAATGTGTTTTATTACCACTTTTATTAGGACTTCAACGATTAGTGTGAATACTTTAAAGGGCAAACTCAACACCCACCTTTTTTTTTTGGCCTTCAACCTAATTTATGTTATTTTATTCCTTTTTATTATATATATTTTTTAGATTCTATTACTTTTTATTATGTTTATGTATTTTATATTTTATTTGAGATTTAATTCCTTTTAATTATTTTTAATTATTTACATTTGATTTTATTCCATTTTTATTATTTGTATTTATTTAGATTGTATTGTATTAATTTACATTTACTTTTTATTTTATTCCTTTTTTATTCAGTCCTGTGTTGGTATTAATGGTTCTTTTTTTAATCACAAAGCTATCTGTCTGAACCTGGGAGGGACGGAGATTGGTTTTATTTATTTTTAGATTGTGTTTAGTTTGAGATAAGAAACGGGTGTATTTATTTATTAGGTTTTTACACATACAAGGCATGGTGAACACAAAGACACAGACAGAAATAAATGGTACTATAATAAAAGCTATTTATTAAAAAACTACAGCGTTGTTTAGACCGTTTTAAGTTCAAATAGCTTTAGTACTCTCTTTCTATCTATGTATTCTTTTTCTCTGTCTTTGTTTGCTTTTGTATATTTAAATGTTGTGTAAATACTTGTCTTTTATTCTTTTTTTAATGCTAAATAGTTTCTTAAAAGTACTTTATTTTTACGTTTTTACCTAATCTTTCAACTTATTTCCTTACAGTGTTTATGTTTGAACCACATGTACCAAAGCAAACCTTCTATGTGTAAAAACCGACTTGATCAAACGGAATCTGATTCTGAAAACCTCCCCACCAACAGTTAGCTTGTTAGCCTGTTAGCTTCCTAGCTGCTAGCCCGTTAACAAAGTCACTGGATTTTTGTCCGCTCTAAATGTGTGTGTCATGGTTTCTTAGCTTCCCCTTCTCTTCAGTAACACTTTAAGTGACATATTATGGCATGCAGTAACGTCTGTGATGGGCCACAGCTTCCCAAACTACGATGATTGCCCTTGCTAATGCTAATGACACTGCTAATTAGTAACGTCAGTTTGTTAGCATGCTGACTTGTGTGACATGAAGCTAACAAGGCTAGCGTTAACCGAACAGCAGTTTAAGAAGTATTTCTGTCACTAATGGTGGAAATCATTCAGATAATTCACTTCCACAATCTTTTTTAGAAGTACTCAGATCTTGTACTTGAGTAAAAGTAGAAGTACTCAGATCTTGTACTTGAGTAAAAGTAGAAGTACTCAGATCTTGTACTTGAGTAAAAGTAGAAGTACTCAGATCTTGTACTTGAGTAAAAGTAGAAGTACTCAGATCTTGTACTTGAGTAAAAGTAGAAGTACTCAGATCTTGTACTTGAGTAAAAGTAGAAGTACTCAGATCTTGTACTTGAGTAAAAGTAGAAGTACTCAGATCTTGTACTTGAGTAAAAGTAGAAGTACTCAGATCTTGTACTTGAGTAAAAGTAGAAGTACTCAGATCTTGTACTTGAGTAAAAGTAGAAGTACTCAGATCTTGTACTTGAGTAAAAGTAGAAGTACTCAGATCTTGTCTGAGTAGGAATACTCTGTTACAGTAAAAGTCCTGCATTCAAAATGTTCCTCAAGTAAAAGTAGAAAAGTATTATCATCTAAATATAGTTAAAGTGTCACTAAAGTCTGATTTAAGAGTTGATTATATTTCACTATGAGTATGGGATTTTATTTTATTTGTTTACGTCACAGCAGCAAGTAAACAAGGCATTGCACAAGTGAAAATGAAAGAGTTGAAAATAAACAAACATAAAATATAAAAAAAACACAACTAAAAAGTAAAAAATATACAAATTGACGGTGAAACATAATATACACTATCCGTCAAATAGACCCAATGAAGGACCAATCACAGCTAACGATTCTGATTATTCTGTCCTGTATCAGGTGAAGGCCTTAAAAGAGAAGATAGAAGCAGAGAGAGGGAAAGACAGCTTCCCCGTCTCCGGGCAGAAGCTGATTTACGCCGGGAAGATCCTGCAAGATGACACGCCCATCCAGGACTACAACATCGACGAGAAGAACTTCGTTGTGGTGATGGTTTCCAAGGTAAGACACGCTCAATACTGCAGAAATCACTGAAGTTAACAGGGTGTACCTTCCTAAGCTCACCTGTCAACAGTTCAGTCTTTCATTTTATTAATTTTCTTTTGGAGGATTTGAATGTCGAGGCAAGTTGATTTATATACAGCACCTTTCAACACAAGGCCATTCAAAGCGCCTTACACAACTGAAAGAGCATTCAGAGATAGTGAAGCCTAAACACATTATAAAATAGCATTTATAAAATAAACTTAAAACAAGCTCATAGTCTGGTTGCCAGCTCTTATGGCGCATTTCCCCTGCAGGGCCTCACACGGCTTAGTACGGTATAGTGAGGCCTTGGTAGGCCCGGCTCACTTTATGCTGCGTTTCCATTACAGTTTAGGAACTGGGGCAGTAACTATAGTAACGCAGTGTAGGCGGAGCCGTGACGTCATCTTCAATGAGAAACACAAAACCAACATCAGCCGTTAGCTNGTATGTAAAGCGCTTTGAGGGGTCTTAAAGACTGGATAAAGCGCTATATAAGTACAGTCCATTTATCTGTTCAGAAACTAGACAAAAGTTAAACAAGTCCAAACCACAGACTGTCTGTGTCATGGAGAATACAGTCGCTGGTTTATTTATGTCTGTAGGCCGTTGTTGTGAGTGTGGACAGTCGGAGCATATACTGCGTTAGCTTAGCCAAATCTCCATTCGAAAACACGCATTNGAATACAGTCGCTGGTTTATTTATGTCTGTAGGCCGTTGTTGTGAGTGTGGACGGTCGGAGCATTTACAACGTTAGCTTAGCCGATCTCCATTCAGACAACACGCATTTTAAAAGGTTTTTCGCCTGCCGTCTGTCTGCAGACTTGTCAAAGCATTAATTCATGGTTTTTACTAACCGGTATCAGTATGTTGTTACTTCGGCATCATTTAGAAACTTGAATTACAATTAAATCACGGTCAAATATGTTTGTTTTGTTGTAGTTGTAGCCCCCTTGCCAGCGATTCTCTCTCTCTAGTTTAGCATACTCAGCCCGACTCAGCCTGGTTGTTGGCCCGCTAAGAACCTTGATTTTATGGGGCCAGAGAAACTGTGAAATAGTACCCGCTAGCCGGTACTATGCCGAGTGGAAACGCAACCAAGAACGGGCCGTGCACGGCACGCTTAAACCGCGCTCCCCGCTGTAGTGGAAGTGCGCCATAATATTCTCTTTTTTCATTTCACCTCCTCCACTGACCTAGAAGGAGTATATGTTTATGTGTGTGTGTGTGTGTGTGTGTGTGTGTGTGTGTGTGTGTGTGTGTGTGTGTGTGTGTGTTGGCATGTATTTGGTGAATGCCTATCTTTGGCACAAAGCTCCTCATTGTTGCAGAGCGTGAACGAGTGACGGCAGCACAGCAGGCAGAAGTGTGTAAGATCTTTCTAAAGCTCTCATACACACCTCCTCCTCTTCCTCCTTTACACATTTCTTTCCCCACTGTGAGTTAGTCATACTTTCCCTCTATTGAAGGCAGCTTTTAGAGTGTCCTTCCATAAATGAAGACACACACTCAACAACCTGTGGCTCATAAATGAGTCTCACGTAATGGCACGATATCATGCTATAACAAGTGATTGTGTCTGCAAATGATCTCCATTTCTCACCTTAATGGAGTTTTTGTTGTGAACAGTTGTTGGGGAAAGGGATGGAAAGGCATAACATGTGTACAGGCTGGAACAAAAACCATTTAAAACGTGTTCAGTATTTTTACTGCAGATTGGCTGCATTTGGTTGCTGTTTCTTTAACACCTGCAGATGCTTAGTGGAGGCTGGCTACCTGAGCTTTAGGCCAGAAAGTACGTCACCACGAACAAATGACAGTAAAGAGCCTCCTTATACTGATAAGAAAAACGAATCGCTGATGAACAAACAACAACGGTTACAACAGTGTAATCTTTAATAGCCATATTTACCAAAATGTTTAAAACACCCCTTTTCCTAACCAACTTCAACAATTAGATGACATCCACATTACACCATAATTACGCGGTTATACCAAATCACAGAAGACTGCTAATGCCTCAATTACAACAACCAAACACTGAGTGAAACACAAAATGAGTCACGGCTCTTAAATTGAGCACACGCTGCTGCATGTCACGACTCGTAAAACAACACTTAAAACTCTAAAAAAGGAAATAAGTACTTTCTTACCTTAAGCTGAACAACGAGGGATAATGGCAAGGCCTCACACAATATGTTGTCTCCACATTAATATGAGATTAATGTGTCATTATCCTGGTAAAAAAAACACAGATGTTAAGTAAGCTACTCATTGTGCTATGCTAGCTTGCCCTGCTAACTAGCGCTTAAGCACTGACCCATTAAATTATATACAGTAAAAAGGGAAAGTTTACTTTGATACAGTAATATTGTCACAATGAAATGTTTAACATACTTCTCTCACTGTGGACTGTTTCACTTTAACAGCAAAGAAAGCACAGGTGTAGTTAATGATGATAGTTTTAGGCTAATGTAAATGCTAAATGAGCTAAAAGTTTAAATGTCTGCTGTGAAAAAGGCTTACAAATAATCACGTAGTCTTACCTTTAGCTGAACTTTGATGCTTTAAATCCAAGAACGAGGGATAGTTGTGTTGTTTCCACACTAATATGAGATAACTTAATGTGTAATTGTCCTGGTGAGAACACAGGCACTAAGTAAGCTGCTCATTCTGCTTTGCTAGCTTGCCTGTTGCTAATTAGCGCTGAGGCAATGACCCATTAAGTCACCTCCAGAAAAACCTGAGACAACTGTCATCTGATATCCAGTAAAAAGGGAAAGTGTTGCTTTGATACAGAAATATTGTCAGCATTCAATGAATCACGGACTTCTCTCACTGTGGACTGTTTGACTTGTAACAGAAGGAAAGGCAAGGGTGTAGCTAATGATGCTAACGATGTGTCTTAGATTAAGCAGTCGGTGTGCGAGTAAGCTAGTATTTCATTTGTCTTTTGAAACAGCACACCAAAGTGTAAAATGACCACTGTGAGGATAAAATATTCCTAGTGAATTATGATAGTTTTTAGCTAATTTAAATGCTAAATTAGGTACAAGTTGAAATGTCTGCTGTGAAAAAAGGCTTACAAAGAATCGAGTAGTCTTACCTTTAGCTGAACTTTTATGCTTTTAATACAACAACAAGGGATAATGGCATGGTCTCCCTAAATGTGTTGTTTTTTTGTTTTGTTTTTATTTTGATATATTTTATTAATCCCCGTGGGGAAATTGTTTCTCTGCATTTGACCCATCCTAGTGTTAGGAGCAGTGTGCTGCCATTTTGAACAGCGCCCGGGGAGCAGTGTAGGGAACGGTGCCTTGCTCAGGGACACCTCGGTAGCACTTGGTCTTGCCGGGACTTGAACTGGTGACCTTCCAGTTGCCAAGCCAAGTCCCTATCGACTTCGCCACCACCGCCCCAAACGTTTCCACACTATGATGAGATAAATTAATGGGTCATTGTCCTGGTGAGAACAAAGGCGCTAAGTAAGCTGCTCATTATGCTTTGCTAGCTTGCCTGCTGCTAATTAGCACTGAAGCACTGACCCAATAACCCACCTCCAGAAAAACCTGAGATAACTATCATTTCATATGCAGTAAAAAGGGAAAGTGTTTTCTTTCAAACAGAAGTATTTAATGAATCACAGACTTCTCTCGTAGACTGTTTGACAGCAGTCAAAGCACAGGTGTAGCTAATGACGTTAATGATGTCTTTTGAATTTCTCAACAAAAAAGCCTTCTCAGTAAGACAACAATACATTTGTTCTTGGAGACATCACAAAAGAATTTATAAAAATGTCAGTAAAATTATGACTTCAAAGTATGGCGCTGATAAAAAGTGTCTTAACCAGTTATGTTACTACAATTTCAAGTTAATTTGAATACTGAATGATTTAACAGTTGAAATGTTTGCTGTGAAAATGGCCTGCTGATTTAAAGCAGCTGTCATGTTGAAAAGTCTCCTTCTTACTAAGGAATGAATTCCTAGCACTTTGTTTGATTGAGCGGTGAATGCCCTTGTTTCAAGGCCAGCAAACAAATCTCATTTGTTCCAGTGTAGCCTACTGAGGCAATAGAAAGTGAATGGCTGGGAAAATGGTTAATGGTTGCAGTCAAACATGTCAGAACTCAAGTAACGTTTCCACTACTCTGAAAACTATCACAGGTTCAAAACAATGCCAGTGTGCATTGCTTACATGTTTAACTCAAATAAATATGATTACAGTACTTTGTATGGTGGGAATGATGAATCAAACTACCTCCGACCTGTGTTTGATATTCCCACAGCAGGGTTTTTGCTTGAATATACTTTCCACTTCCCTTTTTCCATTTTCAAGTTGCTCCAGCAGTAAAAACTCTTGTTCTGCGGCTCCACAATTTGAAGAATTAATTCAACCAATGTGATTACTGCTGTTCCCTCGGAGCTGCTGACGGACCTGGGATAATTACAAACAGTTCTTTTTGATTGGGACTTTCATTGCGTCAAGAAAGAAGGTAATTTATTTAGGATATCTATGATCGTCGTTTTGGTTTGATCTATGGCCAGTGATACGAGCGGTCCCCAGGGTTGCGTGACAGTGGCTCATGTGTCTCACGGTCATTGTCTGAGAGGAGAAAAGGCAGCGTGAACAACAAGGGGACATACTGTATGGGGGAAATCTGACGAGGACGGTGACCGTGACAAGGCTATCTGCATGCCTTTGTGCAGGGCAACACGCATGATGGACATGGCAAGGGGGCAACGAGAGGACAGACGAACGAGGAGTGGAAAGAGTGGTGTTTTTAATTAACTCGGTGTGCATGTTTTCACACAGTGCTTCAAAAACCTCTTAATTGCATTATGGGTGCTTTTTTTAATCCTTCATAATTACATTTCCTGCTTCTCTACAGTATTAGCTTAGAAAAATGTGTCAACCCTCAGGCATTATTTCAGATACAAGATTTCCAGCCAAAAGTAATCATATTCCATTATCGCCCAGGTGGAAATCCTGCTCAGTGTTGTAAAGATAACTGGGTATATTCAAGGTGTTCAAATAATATTTGCAACTATGAAAACTGGAGATAGACATTCAAAACATGCTGCACATACATCATTTGCACCTCCAGACAAACAGCAAATCAATTCAACTTGAATCAATGATGTCATTTACATCTAAGATTTCACTGCTTAGATTGTCTCTTTTCCTATGTGTGTCTCTGTAGTCTACAGCTTCACTGAACAATGCACCACCTGAGGGACATCTCAAATTCCTCGTCGCACTAAATAATGAATTAATATCACTGAATGAGACCGCTGAACAGCTAACCTCCCCCTCACCCCTCCTCCACGCAATCCCCCGGCTTAGGCAGCCAATCAGAGCCCTACCTCTTCTCATAGGCCCCTCCTCTTCTCGTCTGTTATTATATAGTCTATGGACATCTCCAGTCACACACACAGACACCGCTGCTGCTGCTGCTGCCACAAGCAGCTCCGGAGAGGAGGCTCCACTAAATATATTCACCCATTGACAGACTCTGAGAAGCAGGGTGAGTGCATCATCTTTGTAGCTCTTGCATGTGTGTGTGAGGCTTAAAATAACAGACATTTCATTGATGCATTCTTTTCTCTTTCACCTCTTTCTTTGTACCAATTCGTAGGTTTTTATCCGGGGCAGAGCTGGAATGTTGCTATTTGATCTCCTTATCTCATCAGCTTTTCTCTGTGCATCTCTGTTATTGCAGGCACATGCTGGCAGGTATTGATAGCAACAACAACAGAAGCAACCCCACTGGCATTGACGGCACTAGAGGCAACCATAGAGAAACCCCCTGTAGCATCATAAGCGCCAGAAGCAACTATCGGACGCACGCTGAGAGGACTGCCGACGACAGGCAGCCTTTCTAGCGACGTTACCCGCCAACAACAGCTCGAAGATGGGCTGCTCTTCAGGTCGCCAAACCCCGGCGCCGGTACTTCACCCGGACTTGGACTGTGGGAACGGCAGCGAGGCCAACAGCTTACCGCAGGACTCTGAGAACCAGAATCAAGCTTTGAATGGCTTCAGGGAAGGAGAACCCAGACTTCCAGAGACTCTCCCCACGCTGGAGAGACTTGCCCAGGCTACAGGCGGGACAGAAAAGTCCTGGTACCGTTGTGTGTTCCCGTTCGGCGTGATTTCGCTGGTGATCGGCATGGCGGGCACCGGGGTGACGTTCACTTTTAACACGCTGCTCCAGACCAAAGTGGTGTCGGTGGCTCTGCTGTGTGCGGGCGTAGTGATGCTGATCGTGGCGGCCGTCTGCTGGAGGGCCCACAGACTGAGGAAGAGGAAAAAGAAGGAGAGTGGATTCTTCACCGCTGATCAGGGCACTTTGTGATGGAGGGTGGACTTCCCGTCAGATCCTTTTCTTTGTCAGGACGGAGCACTTCAAGTTGGACTGTTTGAAAGAATTTGATGTAGAGAAATCAATGCTTTTCTGCTATGCACTAGCACAGTGATAAAGAGGGTAGAAGAGATTAATTGTACAGGAAACATTGTGTGAGGGAAACTTTTTGATGGCGTTGACACAGACAGGAATATGTTTATTCAGAAAAGGCAAGTTTACCATCATTACGATCTTGAAGAGAAACAAAGTGTTGTGTCTCGATGGTAACCCTAACCCTGCATTTAAAAACTCATAAAACTCTATTCTAATCATAAAGATTCAAAACCAATGCCTAACCTTTAACATTCTTGCAAAATCAAAGGTTACCACCTAGACATGATTGATTGCCAGGGTCAATTGTACGCCCCTTCTCCTGTTCTGCCTTCGTCTTTATGGATTAACTTTAATATTGAGTGGAGCCCAAAGCACATTATAAATTATCGCTCCGAGGATTCTTGTGTCAGAACAATGTGGCACCTCAGGAATAGTTATATACCAATGGTTATTTATCTGCAGCCAAAGCAAAATACGCCTATGTTTTGCTGGTTAAACTGGGCAATTGGCATATATGGGGACATCGTTTTTCCAACCAAGGTTATCATAATAGTAAAAAGAGCTCAGGACCACAAGTTCATTCTGATAAAACCCAGCCTGGATGTAGAGGATTTTCCTTCCCTGCACAAACCACAGTCTAGTTGCCCTTTTGCACGTAGGCCACTTATTCTCTATCTCCTTCAGTGCACTCACTAGTTGAAAGTGCAGGCAAAAATAACTCTAGAAACAGCTAGCACACTCAGAGTGAATAATTCTACACATGCACTCTCTCATTTATGTTTCCACCTGCACTCCAATTTTGTATTACGAGACACAAAGGTCAACACTTTTCTTTTCCTTCCTGCCACCAAGCTTTGTGGCGCAAAAACCACAACCCAGCTGTGCCAGATCAATAGAAAAGTCCATGGAGTCTTAAGCTTCAGAGGTAATGGACTGTATTTTTAGTCGCTGCACATGAAATTGCTCTCCACAGTCTTGGACCTGACGTCGATGACTTGTACGTTGGATGACAAGGAAATCCCATTAAAGGCATGCTTCAGTGAACACACACCAACAAAGAAACAGAATGGCCTGTATACGCTTTCCCCAGCTAACCAGAGGGAACCCCACTTGACATTTCCCTGTGAGCATTGAGGGAAAATCCGTTTATTTCTTCTTTTTATCGGCTGCTCTCCCGTGAAGGATTTACACTTTAGTTTATATAGGCGACTGGATATGAGAAATAGGCATTGAGTTAAATCCTAGCCGGGTGCAGGGAGGATTAACTTGTCATTCCTCATCTTCGAGGTTAGCTGTATCACAGAGTGGTAGCTATTGTGTCTTAATGCCTTTGTCCTGGATATTGTCCTTTCTTGAACACCATACACTAGAATCAGATGACTGTAAAGATCAATATCAATGTGTTTTGAAGCAACTATAGCTATCAGATGGTTCTTTGTAAAGCAAAAACGTAGTTGTGGATACAAAATGTAGCAGTGTGTTACCCACAGTAACTATGATGTGTACGGTCTTTAGCACCAGGTGAGTGTTAAAGAAAACCCAGCAGCTTATTGTCAGCTCTAGCGATGTATTTGTATTTGTTGATGATATTTGATTTCTATCTCTTTGATAAACTGTTTACTGGACATCACACGTGGTTCGAGTTTCTTCTGTATGGAGTTGCAACGACAGCAACCATGCAACCTGTTCTCCTGAAATTAGTACGTTTCCATACGAACAAACTGCATTGTCTAATACATCTAAAAGAAACCCATATTTTCTCCAGGAGTTTGTATGTTTTACAAATATATTTCTAATATAAGCGAGGGAAGGTTTGGGTGGTTCGGTCAAAGGAACAGCGAACCTTCAAACCGGGGGCTGATGTTCGTGACCCTTTTTTTAAGTTACATAATGCAAGTTAAGTTACGTAACAAACATACCTTTTCAGAATCTAAACATGATCTCATTTCAAACTTAACAAAATTGTTTTGTTGGATAAGATGGACTTTTATTAATCCCCGTGGGGAAATTGTTTCTCTGCATTTGACCCATCCTAGTGTTAGGAGCAGTGGGCTGCCATTTTGAACGGCGCCCGGGGAGCAGTGTAGGGAACGGTGCCTTGCTCAGGTACACCTCGGTAGCACTTGGTCTTGAACTGGTGACCTTCCAGTTGCCAAGCCAACTCCCTATCGACTTCGCCACCAAAGTCGAAGTTTGAGCTGTTTGGTTTTGTGTTGAACATTCCTACCAAATAGAGTTGTTCCAACACTTTCCAAGCAGCCTGTTCTCCTGACAATTAATCTTTATTACAACTAAACTGCATTGTAATTTAATTGGCAATGGGTTAGGGTTAGGTAAAATATTCTCCTGGATTTTGTTCGTTTTTGTTAGATCCACATATATTTCCAATCTAAGCAAGTAGAAAGAGTTAGTGGCTGGATGGAGTAAACAAACCTCGAGCCTACACAGGTTTTCACTCTGATTTTATTAGTTTTTTTCAGAGCACATCTAGGATGGTAAAAGTGTTTGAGTGGGATAGACAAACATCATACCTTCACCCCCGAGGCCGATGTTTGTGTCCTTCGTGAACCAACTTTCTTGATCAAGGTTAAATAATAATAATCTTTGACCACTTGGTTTTGTTGCAGTTTGGATTTGTTTTGTACTTCAATTTGTTTACCACATGTTCAAAACTGCAACTGAAATCCAGGAGAAAATATGCTTTCCATTAAACTTAACTGAGAATGCTGCATAGTTTTTTGGGGAATTTAATATTGAAGAACAGGACTGTCACATATTAATGTTTACTGTGTGTCACCAAAGCTACACTTAAGCTGTTCCTTTTTGGTTTACCTACTTTCTTTTCCGTGCCCTTTCACAGTTTGCTAATAAAACCCAAGATAATCTATGATAATCCCTCAGAGTATTGACCTGTTCATTCCTGTACACACACATTGTCCTGATATACTGTGTATTCTCCTTATTATGGACGTATCAGAAATACTGTAGGTACTGTGTCTTTCTAAAACTGTAGCAGCCTTTCTGAATGTCCCCTCAACAGTGAGTGTCTTATGAACATCTTTGTACAGACTGTATTTGTGTATCGTCTGTTTTGAGTAGACACAGATTTAGACACAGAGTTCAGTACGTATCTATCAGTCGCCCACACTATTATTTTATTTGAAAAGCTCTCTGGTTGTAATAATATGAAGTGTGTTGCTGTGAGTATTAATTCTAATTGTTTCATTCCAAAATAACACATCTGCCATTTGAAGATATCATAACAAAAGTGACAATTTCCTATTAAAGTGAAGCACATGATTATTATTATTATGTTTTGTAACCGGTCACAAGTACATTTCAGAATGTATTTTTTTAGGTCGAACTGAAATAAATACCCACGGTTTTCGAATGAAACTATTCCTTTTCTTAAGTGGTTGTGGTCAATTTGCTTTGAGTGTGTTGGCATGGCCCAGCTTTTCTCTGAGTGCCTTTTACTTGCAACATAAATATTCCCCTGTTAGGTGAACAGTAAGTAATGTAAGATGTATGTACAGGCAAGCTGATGCCATTATTGGAGTGGCCCAAGAGGCAGAAATATTTGTATTCCAGTCAAATTGGTCTGTACACGTAACTCTACGCAATGGTTTATTTAGTTAAAAACAGAAAGAACGAAAAATATATTTATTTTTTGGCTCAAGTGTGTTTCTCTGTTGTTTACTGTAAGCTGTCTAACTCCTGGAATAAACACAAGTCCTTTTTGGAAGGAAGCTCTACAGATGTCGTTTTTTTTTCACCTCGCTGGGAAAGTGCTTTTGAAAAAGCCATTTAGTGTCATTAGTGAAGTCATTCATAAGGAGCATTTGGCGAGCACTTAGCAGCAGCTCAGTGATGTGAGCACCATTTCCCCCTCATTTACAACATATGTTCTCATTCTGTAGTAAACACAGGGAACACATGCTACAGCTGGTGCCATTATCTTATAATACAGCACTTAAGTTGATTTATAAAAGGCAATACATTAGCTAGAGCACAGATGGTTTGATTATAAGCCAAAGACAAAAACATGTTATTCATTCAACTACAAC
Source organism: Notothenia coriiceps (assembly GCF_000735185.1). NCBI lineage: Eukaryota > Metazoa > Chordata > Actinopteri > Perciformes > Nototheniidae > Notothenia > Notothenia coriiceps. Next base: position 32,250 of record NW_011338464.1, read on the forward strand.
TCTAGGAGAAAATCAGTATGCAACATAGTTTGGATGTAGTATTAACTAGAAAAAAGTACAATAGTTGTCAGTTATTATGTCATTTGGGACTGTGTGTGCCTCGTTCCATATCATAAAACTAAAATGTAAATATCTTTCAGATGGCTTCGGCCATTTCTAAGGTCTTTTTAAAGTAAGCTTAATGACGCGGCCTCCTTCAATACTTTAGTATCATGTAGAATCAATGAAAGGTAAATTAGAAATGAAGGTTTGAAAGCATTATAATGAGACAATGCTAATTTAAAGGTTGGATATGGCGGTGGGGTGGACTTAGTGTGCTGGACTTAGAATCAGGGGATAGCAAGTTCCCACTGCAGTCAGCACGTCGTTGTGTCCCTGAGACACTTCACCCCAAATTGCTCCTGTGGGGATTGTCCACAGTACTGAATGTATGCAAGTCGCTTTGGATAAAAGCATCTAACAAATGACATGTAATGTAATGAACATCTTTATATATTGAGTGTTGAGATATGCTAGTAGGCCCAGACCCCAGGAACAGCGCCAGCCATTTTCGTAGTGGCCAAACGGAGGTACTACAACTTCCATTCTAGGAATCAATCGGCCAAAAAAACCGTTTTGATTTACATTTGGAAAGAACCATTTTTATATAAGCATGTATTTAAATGTGAGCTAAATAAACTACCCGGTACGACGGCTCTCCGCCTCAGACGCTGCATCTGCTTTCTCTTTATACATCAGTGAGTGTGTCTGAACTGCTAGCTAAATACTAACACAACATGCTAATGTGCTAACATTGACAAAGCAAACATGCCAATTTAATGTTTCCTTTTCCCCCATTTGAATTTAGCACGCAAAGCAATGTGCTAATTACCAATTAACATAAAGTACAGATGGGGGTGATGGGCCTATCCTTAGTTTTGCAGTTATGTGAACATCATAGAATGAGTTGCATTGGATCACCAAAGTCATTTAAATTCAACTTAAAGCATGAATGCGGAAAAAATATCACTCAAAACCACAAGTTGAATCCCTTAAGGCACAAGAAGAAAAGTCAGAGGATCTTAAAAAGCATTTGCATCCATTATTTCATCCTAAATGTCAGTCATTTTAGTTAAATTGTGATAAATTCTATTCTCAGAGAGAGTGAGATTACAATATTCATGAAGCCGAAGAATTTAAATACGATTGTTTAGCGTTACGGCATCAAATCCTTTCATGCAGCAACAAATCATCTCTCGCTTTTGTTGTCATCGTCCCGTCAAATTAGCATGTCCCACATAACTTCTAATTAGTGTGCTCTACTTATTAGTCACGCCTATCATCCAGACACTCTCAGCCGTGAGGACCTCTATTGATTTCCAACCAAAGCATCTCGCTCATCGCCGTCGTGGCACCTTTGTGAACGCAGCTGTTTCAATGATTATTGAAATGAGCACCCATCGTGAATGCGCCGACGCTTTCTCCTCTTCATCGTCTTCCTCCTCCTCCTCCCATCCACCCGTTTATTAGGGATTGTGTGATTCTCCCTCCATCTCCTATACTCCCCCTGGACCGAGCTAAAAATAACCGGGGCTGATGCAGAAAGCAAAGGGTTGGTTGAGATGCTGGGGGAGAGAGAAATGTGTAAAAAGGGCAATGTGTAAAAGTGTAATTTGTTAAATTACACCCCACAATTTTCACATTTCTGTAGATAGACATAGGACATTATACTGAGTGAAGGGTTGATTCTCAGATTGATTTTCACATCAAACCTTAATAAAGGAATGGTCATTTAAATTGACTTCTTGTGGTTTGTAGAGAAACCTCTAACCCTAACCCTGACGTTATTAAATCCTCAATCAATTCAGTATGCAATTAGAGCATGCATAGGCTACATCCGATATCAAGATGTGTATATTGTTACGACCCGGGGAAGTTATGTTGTTTGTGTGCAGGTATTTTCTTCCTCCTCCTGTGTCTGTGTGGCTGCGTATGAGTGAACAGGTGGTGCCCGGTAGCTGATTGGCTGCCCTCGACAGACTGATTGGTCCACCTGGGGAGACGGGAGGATATTTAGCGGCAGCAGTGCAGTTCCTCGGCCGCTCTCACTGACTAAACTTCTCCTACTCCCAACGCGGCGCTTATTCTGAGATTATGTTCTCTGGTGCTGTGTTCCCACCTTGATGTCATTGTCCTTCTCCTCTGGCTGCGGGCCATTTATACCTTACCTGTCTTTGAAAGACAGATGTATGTTCTCAGGAGTACAAAACCTTTTTGTTTTCTCTTCCCTTTTTGGATTGATCGTTTTCTCCTTTTTAAGTTAGTATAGGTAAGAAGCCTGTATATTTATTTTCTCGGTTAGGTAAGATTTTGAGTTCTAAGGTTTGTGTCAGTTCTGTGCCAACTGTAATATTCTCTGATCACAATCCCCTCGTGTTTCTGTCTCGGATGTAAAACAGCAATCACCGCCTTATGCCCCGGTCCCTGTTGCTACAGGATTCCAACATCCAAATTTGCTATAAAAAGGGTGTTGATAATGTCATGGCTGATGCTCTGTCCAGGTCCCTATGAGTCCAACATTTCTTTGGGGGGAAATGTTTGATTTTTAGTTGGGGGGGTGTTACGACCCGGGGTCGTTATGTTGTTTGTGTGCAGGTATTTTCTTCCTCCTCCTGTGTCTGTGTGGCTGCGTATGAGTGAACAGGTGGTGCCCGGTAGCTGATTGGCTGCCCTCGACAGACTGATTGGTCCACCTGGGGAGACGGGAGAATATTTAGCTGCTGCCGTGCAGTTCCTCGGCCGCTCTCACTGACTCAACTTCTCCTACTCCCAACGCGGCGCTTATTCTGAGATTATGTTCTATGGTGCTGTGTTCACACCTTGATATCGTTGTCCTTCTCCTCTGGCTGCGGGCCATTTATACCTTACCTGTCTTTGAAAGACAGATGCATGTTCTCAGGAGTACAAAACCTTTTTGTTTTCTCTTCCCTTTTTGGATTGATCGTTTTCTCCTGTTTAAGTTAGTGTAGGTAAGAAGCCTGTATATTTATTTTCTCGGTTAGGTAAGATTTTGAGTTCTAAGGTTTGTTTCTTTTTTGTTGGTTTTGTTACTCCTATTTTTGTATCATTTTTGGTAAATAAATTTCTCTGACTCAGTGTCCGTGTTCTTGGGAGTGGGAAGAGTGGGGCAGAGTGCATGTTGTGCTGCGCCTAGGTTCCCCTAGACCTGGGCGTAACATCAGTATATTTGAAATGACTATGTTAGCTAAATTAGCTAGATTACAGCAGATCTGAATTAATATTGAAATAAATAATTTAATCATATTAAAAAAGGCAATACAATTTAGATTTTAGGTAAGTTTCCAGTGACGGCCAACTTTATAATCAAAAGCGCTCCGGTCCTAGCTGTTTGCATCACTTTTAAATGTCCCCGTTTCCGTTGTGTTTTAAGTTTCCTGCAGCGTTTTGTATTTGCAGTGTTATTGTTTATGCAGTTTAGTAAATGCTGCACATGTGTTGTCAAGATGTTTCTTCCTTTGCATGAGTTTTGGCATATTTGTCTTTTTTTATTTGATCCGCCTTGGAAAATGCAGCGCGTTTCTCGAAATATTTAGGGCAGTTGTAACGTGTTTGTCGGCCACTATACTTCCAGTTCTTCATTTGTATCGCGTAGTGAATGCTTAACAACTTGTGGATGAAAATCTGAATGAAACACTGCAGGGTTTGTTTCTCTCAAGCCACAGTTAAAGTGATGTTATAGTCCCTGAAGCAAAAGGTTTTAACCATGTCGCCAATCAAAACTTTTTAACATCATAGTTCTTTTTGGCACAGACACTGCAGCAGATTGATGTTGTTTGATGTAAAGTCAGAAGCTCAAGAGGATTCTGAGGCATGACATCCTAAGATAAGCAGCAGCAGTACACCTCTGTGGCTCTTTTTTGATCTCCCTTCTGTCAGCCCCTCTGCCCTTTGGCCATTTTGTTGCGGCAATGCCTGCCAGGGGTCACCCGGGGTCACGGCAGAAGGAGGGAACGAGGTTAATGCCATCAACTTCACTAATGACCCCCGCTGCTTCCCCTTAAACCCATCCAGGGCCATTTTTCATAGCTCTCTGCACACAGAGGAGGCATGCAGCTGGAGGATGGTTGCTTCCATCCACACGTCTGGTTTGCATTAAATGGACACATGTGGTTTTATTTTTAGAAGTGCGGCTGACACGAACACATAACCAGCGGTATGAAACATTTATCTCAGGCAGCGGATTGAGGCAAACCTTTTTTTTCTTTTAGGGTTTCACTTTAAACAGGAGGTATCATAATGACAGGAAGCTTGTGATTTGACTCAAGCCCTTTGTTAAGGATGCCTGGCAGAGTATCGCTGCGGTGTGTAGCAAATCTGAGAAGGACTCAGTATGGGAGCCAGATATGAATCTCCTACCACAGATAACGCATGTTAGATGTGTCAGCTCCAATTTATATATCACATGTCAGATTTAATGGCTGGATGTTGCCGTAAAAAGCAAGTAGACTTTTTCTGTCCACTGAGATGTATACCCCAGGCTCTCATACAATGGCTGTGTTTAGTTCAAGGACACATTGCCGTTGATGGACACATTAGTTGTGGCAGCGATCAAACCTGTGACCTCTTTTATGACCGGACAATCTATTTAACCACCAGACCACCCTGCAACTACAAAGAGCGAGTTGATACTTTAGTAAAGTCTTTCAAATTCTAGGGATATGTTTCTTAATGTTCAGACTCCAACCAACAGTCACTGTAGTGACATGTATTTTTGGGGTATCAAAGCCTGATATATCTTCTTCATCTGGGCCATGGAGCTCCATTGTGTTAGGATCTGTTTATTTTATGTTTTATTTTGGAATTGTCTAGGACTGTCGGCTTCCTGTTTTTCATTCAAGGATTTTCACCCCCTGGCTGAAGTCGAATAGTCCATTTAGCTTAGGAACCTTCCTAACGGAGTGAAATGACCCGGAAGTCCCTCAGTGGCAGCCATGATAAGTGCTGTTCGAATTCTCAGATGATAGGAAAGGAGGTTTCAAACTTCCTTTATAACCTCCTTTAGCTTAGGAGCCACTGGACCTCCCTCACCAAAAGGAGAAGAGAAAATGCTCCCCCACAATGCCTTGCAGCCGCAGCATTTGCGTCACACAACAGTCGGCCGTTCACGGAAACAACCGTTTATGACGGAGAAATTATATCATGAAAGTTACGGTGCTTATTAAGCTTTTTAAAACGTATGTGGTAACTTGCCAAAGTGTTTTGTTTTGAACGTTCATCAGTATTATAATCAAAAAGAGAAATATGAACGTTAGTTTTTACTGAAATGATCAAATAAAGTCAACATTTCACTGAGCTGTGTGGGGTTTGTTCAACTTTTAAAAGATGTTTGAACACAGTGATAGATGTTAAGGACTAACATTTATAATAAATACATTTGTATTGA
>NW_011338464.1:37703-39560 GCF_000735185.1 Notothenia coriiceps
AAGTGTTTTGTTTTGAACGTTCATCAGTATTATAATCAAAAAGAGAAATATGAACGTTAGTTTTTACTGAAATGATCAAATAAAGTGAACATTTCACAGTCTTTACTGAGCTGTGTGGGGGTTGTTCAACTTTTAAAAGATGTTTGAATGGTGATATACACAGTGCTATCACTGTGTATATCACCATTCAAACATCTTTTAAAAGTTGAACAACCCCCACACAGCTCAGTAAAGACTGTGAAATGTTCACTTTATTTGATCATTTCAGTNCCAGTACTTCTTATGACAAGCAGACAGCAGGTGCGAAGTACTTTCGTACTTTTATTGTCGTTATTCTCCGTGGCCACGTCTCAGGGAGATCTACGTCAATGTCATCAGGGAGCAAGACAATATCGTAGGTACACAATCAGGCCGACATATTCTTTGTGACATTCAAAGGTATACCTTGTCGTGTAATACTGTAGGGGCGACCGCGTTAGTATTTATGCAGCTTATTCACTTCACCCGTCAGCCTAAGCGAGATTTCGTCCCAAGGAGTTTCACCCTCCAGCGCTCTACTTAATCGTTTTATTTTTACCTTTTAAATTTTTAAGGTGATCGCGTCGACAACACGCCTTTTGACTTGTAACTTAAGTTGATCTTTGGCAGGGCAGGTAGCGCTTCCTTTTGGTCCAAGGCTGGCTATCCCCAGCCGGTCAGAGACCGTGACAATAGACAACCCTCAGCCGAACCCGACTTTTCATAACCCTTGGGACGAGATTTCGGTGACCGTCAGAGGAGGATAGGTGATAGGGAAGAGGAATTGGGGCACTCGCTAAGTGTCGTCTCCAGTTCCTTATCTCTAGCCAATCTCGCGGAATCCGTCGACTAAAACTCTGTTGTGGCGTTGGACAGACAGTACACAACTATACAAAAGGCGACTAGACACAAAGGCATCTGAGCATATATATGGTTACGCTCGCATCCCAGCCGCAGCTCGCAGTGGAGCTAGGTAGTTCCTAAAGACTCTCGCACGGCCTCTCTTCTCCGGGAATCATTCACGCCAATCACAGCCCGGTGATTTGTACCCCGACGCTGTAACTGCAAGTCTCAAGTTGAGGGCGCGACAGAGGTCGGACGAAGCGTTTATATCCCGTTTCTCTGTCCTCCCGGCTCGGCACTCTTGCGACGACCGGTGGCCTCGACTTTCAAGGTTTCGATCGACTCGATGGTTGCGATATCGATTTACGACGGTGTAGACGTGTGACGCTCACCGTAAAATGCAATAGATTCCATTACGCTGTAATTTAATTTAAATAAAAAGGAAAGTGAAACATATGCTCGTCACCCTCTCCCTCCGGTCCACATTAATACAAATGATCCCAATACGTATTGTTGCAGCCAATTTGATGTATTTTAATATTTGTATATGAAGGTGCTGTGATACTACTGAATTGACCTGGGCATAGGCGGGGACTCAGCCAATTTCAGGGTACAGCCTACTATTTGGGGAGGACACAGGTGCACAGCATTAGGGATTGGGAATCACCAGGGGGAAGCCACACAGTTTTTCAACCGTGCGTGTTTTCGCTTATTTTCAGTTTGTTTTGAGTTAATTTCGGTTTATTTCTTTATCACAGTTAGTTGTTTAGTTATCAGTTAAACACCCGGCTCTTGTTTTGCTGTCATCATCCTGCAATCCAAATAAACATCTTAAATGCACTCAAAGAGAAGACCTGAATTGCTGTCAACACCACGCGTCTGGAAAAGCTTCACACAATATCCCTCACTGGCAAATATTTGTTGTTCGGTTGCCTTTACACGTATGTTGTATGATGAAAAGGTCTGTAAAATCAATACAAATGTATTTATTATAGA
>NW_011338464.1:39605-46137 GCF_000735185.1 Notothenia coriiceps
CATACTTTCGCATACCGTACCTTTACCTGCCCATCAACACTTAAGTGCACCTTAAACATACCATATACAGATACCAACAGGAACAAAGCTCACAAACCAAATACCTTCCAAAAGCGTCCAAACGTCGTCCTCCTCTGCCTAATGCACTTCAAAGGTCCAAGATATTTATTAAGGGATATTGATGTTTTGGATAGTTTTGGAAGTTTTGGGTGGTCACCTATAAGCTTGTTGTGCATCACTTCTTCAAGTTCAGAGAACCTGATGTATATAGAACACTTAGAATTCTTTAAAAGGAATTGTAATCGCTGACTTATAATATTTGCCATCCTTATAGAGAATATTTAGGGCCTCCTAAATAAATATAAATATTGTTTCTAATCTGATACATTGATATTTTAATTATTATTATTTACCTACACCTAACGTGCCCTCAGGAAAGCTCTTTTCCAATTACAAGGAAATCTGATAGTTCGTTATTCTCGCTTTTCCAAAGCCACATAGTACTCCATTCACTAAATTCAGTTTCCTTTTTATTTCTTCGCATGTTATCCATCAGGTATGCTTGCTGTCTCTTGTTTTCTGTTCCACTGCCCTGTCCATCCTTGTTAGTGTTTATCTCTCTCTTCGCCTGATTTTTCGTTCCGCGTTTTGATTCTTTTACATTAATCTTTGTTAGTTTTTGTGATTTTTCTACATATATTAGTCATTTCATTATCGCTCTAGTTATATGTCTTTGTTGCTTTTTTGTTTTCATTTATTCATATTTATTTTTTTTCTTTATCTTAGTAATTTTGTTTTTATTTTCTTAACCATTCTTATTTTATTTTTATTGGTCTTCTTTTAGTTTTTCTCTATCACTGTCTTGAGCGCCCTGCTGTCCAGGTTTACCCCTTGGCGACCAATGAATGGAACGCAAGGACGAGCTTTGAGCAGACGAGGTAACAAGCTGATGATAGCTTCACACCCTGTTACTTTGCAAGTCATTATATTGATAATTTAATAACTCAAGATATTGATTAATGTCAATGTGGTTTTAATTCATTTTCCCTCCATAGAGAGGCTCAGTGTTCCTGCAGGTCATTGGGGGTTTCCTCTTTCAGAGCGCGGACAGGAGGCTAGGCTGTGCTTTCACTACTGAGTACATGAATGCGCAAGAAATATAAATAAAGATCTACAAACTTATTATTTTCTTTTTCAGGGGGGACTTTCTTTGGGTCTCGTCTGTCTGCGGCTCCTGAGCGTTAACTGAGCACACCAGCGGTCGTCTTTAGAGGCTGACCGTCTGTCTACTCTGACCGTTACCCACCGATGTTGTTGTCAATAAAACACTCCAGACATGCTAAAGTCAACCTTTGTTTGTGAGATGGTCTTTTTAACTTCAGTGAGGTAAGCGAAGGCTGTAATAAATTGTTATAATATAATACATTTATTTGCCCCTTTCACAAGCACTAACATATGAGTGGTTTTCATAGAACCCAGGACAGATGTTTTAGAGACAAATATCATGATTTCTGAGAACAACTTCACCGTTAGGGAGGTTGGAGCAAGCCGTCTTCACACAGATAGACACACAACTATGACACTCAACACAAATCTAAAAAAGGTCCAAAAGATCCAGAAAACTGTGAATATGTAATTTGTATTACCATACTGTGCTTTTTAAGAATAGCTTGTAAAAGGAACATAGACTGCAACATTTGTTCGCAATATTTAATATTTTAAAGATTTGAGTTTGTAAAGACAAACGAAAAGAAGCTCCCTTAACCATCATATCAAAAAAATGTTGGAAAGGATAACAATTGAGAAAATAGAGAGCTATTCTTTTGTAAATAAACAACAACAAAAAGACAGCCTTTTGACCCGGAGGGTGGCGCCAGAGAGCGGCCAATGGTTGTTCATGACTTGTTAACAGAGTTTTACGTCCAGGCGTGTGAGGTGGTTCTGTTTTTGTCACGCATGTGTCTACTGACATTTATAATAATGCTACATTAAAGTTAATTTAAACAAGCACAATATCGAAAACTCAGCCAAGGAGGAAGTATATCTATTGATTAGTCTGCTACTCATGTCATGTGGCGTTTCACATGACATGAATAATACTTCACAGCCAAATCTCTGTTGTGACACGTTATCGATAGCCGGAGCTCTGACAAAGTGGGGGCCTCAGTCATGTATGCGCTTCGAGTCAGGAGACACATTGCTGTGTATACCCATGCCCTGCCGCTGCATATGCTAGGTTCTAGCTCTCATTGAATACGACCTCTGGTGGGAGTCCGCACGCCAAGGGAGCAGTGTCAGCAGCGGCCAGCGAGGTTACTAGATCTATCGGGAAGGCTGAGGACATCATCCCCAAGTAGAGACGCATATGAGGATAATTCGTCATGGTAAAGGACTGTGATGATCAAGTGTATCACTGTATGTCAGCCTCTTATATCAGATATGTGCGGTTAGGTGCTCATTATATCCTTATCGCGGAGTGGCTGTGTTTTTTCGGATCTTCCTGCTAGCTGCTGTCGGAGGTTTCTCATAAGATAAGCCCAGAGGTGAACATAGCAATACCCCAGAGCAGAATCATGTCGTCTAGCGTACAGAGCCATTGTAGCTTATCTCACTAATCGCATGCCCTTGCATACACGCAATAGACATGTGACCTTATACAACAGCCCTGGGTCGGTGGGGTTGCGCTAGCAGCTCAGAACCGTAGTGCTCTACATAGACTCATAACACTCCAGTGTTCCTGTCTGTGCTTCTGTAGCTATGGATTCATTCCTTCCGGAGCTGAGTCCTCGCGACTGATCTGGTGGGCTGAGGCTACCACGGGAGTATATTCAGCTGATCCAGTCCGCGCGGGCGATGCTGCTACAGCTAGTAGCTGCAGGAGTACAGACAAGGACAATGACAGCAGCATCAGAGCCGCCAAGACCATGGTTATTACAGTGCCACAGACAAGGTACCTGTGACCCGTGCACGTGACACCGGCTATATATGCCGGGTCCTTATCGTCAGAGGATCCTGTTCTTTCATGCTTCTCGCGCCTGCGCGAGAGTACCGGTAGGCTACCATTTTTGTAGCCTACAGCGTTCGGTTGGCGACGTTTGAATCTAAGGATTTCTCTGCAAAACAGCCTGGTGCGGTGCAGCTTCGCGACTGATACCCAGTGTACCAACGGCGTACAATCTTCTCGCAGGAGCGTGGCCAGGCTGTGCAGAACTTCGATCGGACAGTTTGGGTGTCGGCTTTGGTCGGTGTATGAGGATCGTTCCGCTCCCTCCTCCCAGCTAAGTTGTCTTGATTAGCTGTCGATGCATGACCAGCTCGGTCTTCTCTGTAAGCGGGTATGTGTTGGGTCAATTGTGAAAAGTGGCTTCGCGACGGATTCCCTGTCGGCCTATGTCACTTTCCCACCTACCCCGCTAGAATTATGCATCTTCCTGGTCTTTAATTGTTCTTCTCCTTGCAAGTTTCTTCTCGTCCTGCAGGCGATCAGATGAGGCTTCCTCCGCTAAGCGCATCTCCTCTTGCCTGTCTTCAGCTTCTCTTCTTCTCCCTCTGCAACCATGAGCTGCTCCTCTTTCTCTTCTATCAGGGAACCTGTTTCTCTTTCATCCAGGAACACGCTCTCCATGTTTACCTCTAAACAGAAGCAGCTCCTCCGCTTGAATCTGGCTGTCTCCATACGGCTAGGAATGACATCATCATCTCCCTCAGTTCCGGTCCCATGTTTTTCACCTCCTCACTTGGCAATCCCCCATTCTGACACCAAATGGTGAGATCTGACGTTGAGCGGACCACGACCGAAGGCAGGAGCAGAAGGCAGAACAGTCAAAATACAACCGGTGTGGTGCATTTATTAAAAAACGATAACACAATGACACACAGCCTCAATCCTGCTGTTGTTTCCCTGAGCACAGCCTGCAGCCACCAGGATCTCACACACCTCTCCCAAACAGAAAAACCCCAGAGCCTAAATGCACAACCCAATCAACCCAACAGGACACAGGTGAGGGGGGAGGAGACAACACAGGGCACCAGGTGCACACAATCAACGGCAACAGACATGGGGAAAGGGGAACACATTTCAAAATAAAATACAATAAACACTACATCAATAAATAGTATAAATTGTATAAAAATGTGCACATATGCAAGCCCGAAGCCGTCAGTCCACAGTGACGAAGCCATCTTCGTCACACCCCACACCCTCTCCCAGCTAAGTTGTCCTGATTGCTGTCTTGTTTATTGTTTGGCTTAGACTTTCTGATGACGACAGTGTTCCCCTTCCTCTCACATAAAGTTGCCCTTATTGTGCTAGAGTGTCAGGGTGCGTGGAAAATGGGACCCAAGTGCAGTTTAAAAAAGGACTAAAAAGGTAAGGTAACAAAAAGCGAGCTTTATTAACAATAGCCAAATGCAGGAAAAAACAAGAAACTAATTAACAGAAACAAAACCGGGGAGCACAACAGACAGGAACAAACTTACAGACGGGAACAGGCAGGAGACACGGACAAGCATGGGTGACAGGGACATGAAATGACGATGAACAGACATGGAGCACAGGGGAAGACAAGACTAAATACACAGAAGGGTAATCACAGGACAAGACACAGCTGGCAGGGGAGGCAGAAACACAAGGGCAACAGGTGAACACAATGAGGCACAATCAGACACAAGAGGGAAACTAACGACAGGAAATCAAACACAGGGAATAGGATCAGACAAGACACAAGGAGGAAAACATTTCAAAACAAAAGGTGGAAAATGAAAAAAAAAATCCAAAACCATGACACTAGAGGGTTTCATCCCTCCTAATATTATACAATGTGTGCTAGTGTGCAGCCGTTTTGGCTGACACTTTTAAGCACTGGCCATGGTTACTTTCGTTGAGCTTAATTATTTAACCCAGCTGGTGAAGGCAGCGTGCTCACTCCCGCTCCTGGTAACGTATTGTTTTGATTGTTAGCAGCAGCCACTTGGCTAAACTGTCCTGTTAAACTTCTTTATTTAATCCAGCTAGGTAAAGGCAGTGCTCTCGCTCCCGCTCCCTCTGCTGGTAACGTGGGTGTAGTTACATCCCTCTTTGTGTTAGGCGAGTAGGAGCATTGCTCTACTCTTTCCGTTCAGCGGGTAGCTGGTGAAGGCTGTGTTCTCGCACCCGCTCCCGGCTACGCTACCTACAGAATGGCTCATTCATGTAGCGCCTGTATGGCTTCTCTTGAGCCCGAGGATGACCATGACCGCTGCCCCTCCTGCCTTGGCCTCGAGCATTCGAGGGAGGGTCTCACGCAAAGCGCCTGCATGAACTGTAGCTTCATGCCTCGGGCGCTCAGAGTGGCTAGAGTTGCAGAGGTGGAGCGTCTGGCAGCAGCCAATGGACACCTCTCCTCGTCACAACTTCCTCCAGCTCAGTCTGGCCGTTCCCGGCGACTTGATGGAGTGATGGCTATGGGTTCACCCCCCAGGTAGAGGACTAGAAACAGGCTGTCCTCTAAGGTGGATCGGTTAGCTGCCTAGCTGAAGTTGCTCCTCTTGGCCCTTCAGCCAGGGGCCGGTGTGGGGGCTACTAGCTTGCCGCCTGGCCCTCCTTCGGTTGCCGCACCTCTGCTTGAGGATGCCATGTTGTTAGTGGCTTCGGCTTAACCTCTTCTATGAAGGGGTGGAGGACGGGGCCCCGCTCACCCCTGAGGAGGCTTCCCACTACTCTGCTCAGAGCTCTCTGCAGGGCATGGAGGATGCCTCAATGGCGGCCACTAGTCGTGCGGCCCTGGCATGCTTGCAGCCTCAGGTTCCGCAGGCCGACTCGGCTCAGGCTAGCGCCTTCTTCAGGCATAACCCTGCCCCTGCCACTCCCAGCAGGCCCAGGGGCCCCTCTAGAAGCCGCACTCAGCCACCGGCTTATAGTGGTGGTCTGCGGAGGTCCCAGCGGCCCACTCAACTGCCTCCCAGGGGCTTTCGTGCCCCCGGTCACTGGCCTTCTAGGCGGCCTCGTGCCTCAGAGCCTTACCGGCGCCCCCCAGGGTGCTCCGGAGGCCAGGGGGCTAGGTCCAGAAGTCTCAGGTCCGGTCGTCGGCTGCTTTCCCGGCCCCTAGACTTCGACCGGGTCAGAATGACAGTTGTCAGTGATCCGGCAGAGGCCTTAGCTCTGGCCCAAGAGTTGTCCGTCCTCTTGGCCAAGGGTGCAATCGAGCCAGTAGACCCTCTGCTCAGCCCGGGGGGTCCTACTCGGCGTACTTTCTTGTGAGCAAGAAAGTCGGTGGATTTCGCCTGATCTTGGATCTCAGAGGAATCAACAGATTCCTGAAGGTGCTGTCATTCCATTTGCTGACCACAGCACATACACATGAGGGGGTGGTTCGCAACCGTGGACTTGAGGGATGCCTACTTCCACGTGCCGGTTGCATCTCACTACCGGAAGTACTCAAGGTTTGCCTTTCCGGGTGCTTCCCTTTGGTCTCTCCCTCTCTCCAAGGGTGTTCAGCAGGGTCGTGGCAGCAGCTCTCGCACCCCTGCCGTATTTAGACGGCTGGCTGGTCTG
>NW_011338464.1:46177-46524 GCF_000735185.1 Notothenia coriiceps
ATTTGTGTGTGTACAACGTTTTGTTCATGAGTTATTGATCCGTGAAATCCGAATCTGCCAATATCGTTCCAACTTTACTCTACTGGTTGAACCGTTGAACCACAATGCTCATAATATGGATGTATAATAAGAACGATATTACCCCTCCTGTACCCGGGCCCGCTGGTGACACGATGGAATTAAGAGAGCTCAGAACCTCACTTATATAGAGGTTGGAACATGTCATAAGTAGAAAATAGATACAAGCATAAATTAGACCCTCCAGAAAAAAACGATTCTGCAATCGCAGAATTTACCGCATAATCAGCAAAATGGCGCAGATTTTTAAAAGTCCGCATATTTATCAA